>NC_081413.1:286988472-287295425 GCF_030272615.1 Cryptomeria japonica
TAACTATACACCATGTGTCATTATTTCATTATCATTTCATCTTCTATTATTACACTAATAAATTTGGTCAAACTTTGAGAATGGTATTGTTTCTTTAGCACTTTGTGTGATTTAGATTAGTCAAGAGGTCAAAAGCTATTATAAGTGCATGCACCTCTAATTTTGCATTCATTGACTAAACACCAGTCCAAAATTCCACTACAAATTCCTAATGGTTGAATGTCAAAAAAATTTCATAACCTATGTTTAGTTCTTTCTTTGCTATCAAGTTATCAAGGATCAAAGGGATGTTGAATACACAATAGGACTAAGAGGGAGGGGGTGAATCAATCCAGATCTCTAACACAAATTTATTTCTAATTTATTAAACTTCAAACCATTATTGACAAATTACTTTAATGAAATCATGAAAGCACAAAACACAACCAACTCATGAACACTAGATTTACATGGAAAACCCAAGAAGGAAAAAACCACGGTGAGAATCAAACTTAGAATATAGATATGAATGGTTACAATAAATAGGCCACAAGCTAGGGATCTCACTGCTCTAGACTTGCTAACTAAGGTGCACAACCTTAGGGAAAGATGCAAAGGACTTGCACAGTTGAAACTCATTGCTTCAGGGCAAGATACAAGGAGCTGCCAAGAGAGACACATTGTCTTCCGATAGGAATAGATGAATTGAAGAAGAATAGGATATCCTAATCATGAAATAGACCTTGAAACTCTATGTCAAGTGTCCAATATCATGGCAATTATATCTAACCTCAAACTCTATTACCAAATCATGTCAAGGATCTTCTCAATGGAATGTCACACACTTTTTCAATCAAATCCATCTACATATAATTCACAACCACTTCACATCAAAATAAATACCTCCCATGCATCTGTCCATTCAACACACACCTTTTCTCATCTTTATATACAAAGATATTCATTAAAACTCTTAACTAAGTTAGCCCAAAGTAGAGTACATAAAATTAAATATCTTAGGTCATCCAGACCAATAATATCCAATGTGGTCCACTCCAGGAGAAAGAGGGGACCAAAATATAGTAACATGCATCCTTCTAAGTTGATTCCAATGATTTGTATACCCTAACACATATTCCAAAGCTAGTTCATGTTGGTATTTTGGTATGATTTTGTCATTGATGTCAACACCTATCAACACTTATCAACTCTGGCACTTTGGAGAAATGGTTATGTTCACCAGCAAGCAAGTGACTTTATGCACAGTCACTAGTATTTGGTACATCGACAAGATATATTGTTCACCGACACTTGGAATGACATGGAAAACATTTGGTTATGTCAAAGACATCATTTGGACACTTTGTCTTGGAGATATGTTCATTGGATTATTTGTGTTTGCATATTTGTTGTTACCGACATATAGGTCCAGATTAAGCACCGACAGGCTTATCTATTCCAGATCAGCATGACACACTTTGGAGATGATTTTGTTGTTATTGTAAATGCATTAAGTTGAGATGTTGAATCGGATATTGCATCGGTTATTGATTTACTTGTAAATTGATTTTATTGTAAAATCTTTTAGAGCCGACCTACTAAAATTGGTCTTAGGTAATGGTATATATGTTAGATCTTATTTGTAAGATCGATAGGGATTGGGAAAAAGAATTATAAGGTCTATGCAAGAATAAGCAGAGCTATACACACAGACATCATTTAAGGTGAAACAAGGTTTTTGTGAAGGCATATCAGAACTGAACCGATACTGAATCTAGCATATGAAAATGCTATTTTGAGCAATACATTATTATTGGATTTAACCATCCAATTGTAGTCAGTGTGACTCCTATTTTTGTTTGAGCAATGAGCTCTAGGTGCTTGGCCTTTCTGCATGTGCATACCCCATTTGTATACACATACTATCTATAGTAGTATCACCTGATTGTGGGTAAGGTTTCCCATCATGGTTTTTCCCCTTACAGAGTTTCCACGTACAAGTATTGGTGTTATGTGTATTGGATGTTATTTTCTTTCTGTTTCATGCATTAATCTTTACTGGTACTATAATTAACTAATAAACTGTCTACCGACATAAAGTCTGATTTACCAATATTAAGAATTAAGGTTGGTTAAGTTGTTTTTGGTTTGAATTTGTTAGACAATTGATTCACCCCCCCCCCCTCTCAGTTGTCTCCAGGACCTAACAATTGGTATCAGAGCCGAGTCCTCTTTTTGTAGAAGTTTAATAGCTTGAGGAGATCCAATGTCTACTAACTATTTCAGGAAGGACAGTCCTAAACTTGATGTAACCAACTATGCCATATGGAAGATTAGGATGGAGACACATCTATATTGCATTGGAAAGGACATCCGGGATGCTACAAAGAATGGCTACATTGCTCCTACTCAAAGTTAGCCTAATCCATCTACCTTAGGAAAAGATGAAGAAAATGATTGCAAGGCAAGAGAAGCATTTTTTAGCGTATTATTAGATCAGAAAATCATGGGATTATTAGATAGACCAACTGCTAAACCTATTTGGGATCATTTGGAAAGATTGAATGAAGGAGATTCCACAGTCAAAATTGCAAAACTTGAAAGCTTCCAGGTCAGGTATGAAAATCTGAAAATGGAAGAAGATGAAAGGATTTATGCTTTTATGGAAAGAGTAAATGAAATTGTTTTAGGTATTAAATGTTGTGGAGGAACCTTAAGTAAAGATGAAATAATTTCAAAAGTTTTAAGAGCATTGCCACTAGCATATAAAAGAAAAGTTATTGCTATAAATGAGTTGAGAACAATGCCTAATACATCAGTAACTAGGGATACACTGATTGGAAAACTTTCAGCTTTTGAAATTAAGGAATTTGGTCCTGTTGCTACTATAAAGACAAATTTAGCCTTTAAAGCATCATCATCATCTGCACCATCTTTTGACAAATCTGATTGGAAAGCCTTTTATGCAAGAGAACTTGAGGAAAGCGAGAGAGAAAATGAAGAACTTGAAGAACTTGAAGCACTATTTGCAAGGAAAATGCCTAAAGGTCCAGTTGAAAGTAAGTATGAAGGTAAAACACCCTTTAAATCCTTTAACTAGATTAAGATTGATCATATGGCTTTGAGATGCCCTAACAGACATGCTAGACTAAGAGAAGAAGCTAGAAGAACATACAAGCCTAACCCTGAATATCAGAGATACAGATTTAAGAAGAATAAAGATAAATCTTGCTATCTTGCTGATGAAGGAGTCACTAATTATTTTGATGAAGATCCAGTAGACAATGGATGGGTTTTTGTTGCTATAACAGAAGATCAACTAGCACCTACTGTTCAATTGATAGAACAGGCCTTGGCAGCTAAAGTTGAAGTTAAGGATGAATGGATCGTTGATTCAGGATGTTCACATCATATGACTAGTGATAAAGGTAAATTCTTGAACTTTCAAGAATATAATGGAGGTTTGGTAAGATTTGGAGATGATAAAGCTTGTTTGATCAAAGGAAAAGGTACTATATCTCTTGATGGTAAGCATAATACTAACAATGTTTACTATGTAGAAGGTTTAAAGCATAATCTTTTAAGTGTTGGTCAATTAGTTGAGAAAGGATTTAAGTTACAATTCAAGAATGGAAAATTCAAAATTATGAACAGAAATGGTTTGGAAATTGCAACTGGTAATCAAACTAGATGAAATATCTTTCATTTAAATAACAGTGAAGAGACATGCTTGATTGCACACATTGATGAAAGTTGGCTATGGCATAAGAGACTATGTCATGTAAATTTTGATTGCATGGTAAAAATAAGTACTACTAGGGTAGTTAGAGATTTACCTAAGATTGTTAAACCTCACAATCTGGTATGTAAGGAATGTCAATTTGGAAAACAAGTTAGAGCATCTTTTAAAAGTATTCCAGAAAAATCCAATAATGCTCTTGACTTAATTTACACTGATTTATGTGGTCCAGATAGAACTAAAAGCTTACAAGGTGATAGATATTTCATGCTAATCATTGATGACTATTCTAGAATGTGTTGGGTTACTTTTCTCAAAGAAAAATCAGAAGCACTTGGGAAGTTCAAACTATTCAAAGCAATGGCAGAAAATGAAACCGGTAAGAAAATCAAATGTTTGAGATCAGATCAAGGAGGTGAGTTCACATCTAAGGAATTTAATACATTCTATGAAGTGAATGGAATCAGAAGATAGTTATCAACACCCCAGACACCATAGCAAAATGGAGTTGTAGAAAGGAAAAATAGAACTATCTTGGACGCAGCTAGAAGTATGTTATCTGAAGCAAATCTACCACATGTATATTGGAGAGAGGCAGTAAGCACATCGTTCTATACTCAACAAAGTTCACATCAAAGGTGAAACCGGTAAGACCCCTCATGAACTATGGTTTGGTATTACTCCTACTCTTAAATATTTTAGAATATTTGGAAGTAAATGCTATATTAGAAGAGATGAGTATATTGGCAAATTTGATCCTATAAGTGATGAAGGAATATTTCTTGGTTATTCATCTAAGAGCAAAGCATATAGATGTTTTAACAAGAGATTGCAGAAAATTGTTGAGTATAAATGTGAAGATTGATGAACAGTATAGAGGAACTTCAAGGTATATAGACTCTAAATCGGTAACAGAGATACTAACAAATGAACCTACATTGAATCCACTGATACAAAATGAAGATCCAGTTACATCGGTATCATCTAAAAATTCCACTGTAACTGAGGAACAACAACAAACGAAGACACCCTGGTATGTAAGATTGAACCACTCTGAAAATCAGATAATTGGGAACAAGTATCAAGGAGTTATGACAAGAGGAAGACTAGAAAATGAAGAGGTATGTCTTATTTCTCAAATTGAACCATCATCAATTAATGAGGCATGTGAAGATAAACACTGGATTAAAGCTATGAAAGAGGAACTAGAACAAATTGAAAAGAATAACACATGTACATTAGTTCCCCGGCCTAAAGACAAAAATGTGGTTGGAACAAAATGGGTATTCAGAAACAAAATTAATGAAGATGGGAAGGTAATCAAAAATAAAGAAAGACTAGTTTGTAAGGGATATTCTCAGAAAGAAGGAATTGATTATAATGAAACCTTTGCACTGGTAGCTAGAATTAAGGCAGTTAGATTATTCTTGGCTTTTGCAGCACACAAGAACTACAAAGTATATCAAATGGATACTAAATGTACATTTCTGAATGGATTTCTTGAAGAAGAAGTTTACATTGAGCAACTTGATGGATTTTCTTTGACAGATAACAAAAATATGGTTTGCAGGCTAAGGAAAGATTTGTATGGGTTGAAGCAAGCTCCAAGAGCTTGGTATGCTAGATTGGATAAATAGCTTTTGAAGATTGGTTTTTCTAAAGGTAATGTTGATAGAAACTTATACTATAAAGTGACTAATGATGACATCTTGGTTATAGAAGTTTTTGTTGATGATATAATCTTTGGAGGAGAAGATGGATTATGTAAAGACTTTTCTATTGAAATGCAACATGAATTTGAAATGTCTATGATTGGAGAGATAAAATTATTTTTAGGATTGCATATTTCATAGACTGATAAAGGTATATTCTTGAGTCAATCCAAGTACCTAAAGGAGTTACTAAATAAATTTGGGATGGAGAACTCTAAACCAGTAAGCACACCTATGACTACAAATGACAAATTATCACTAAGGGATGAATCTACACCTGTTAATCCTACTAGGTACAAGTCTATGATAGGAGGCCTACTATAGTTGACACAAACAAGACCTGATATTATGAATGCAATATGTATTGTTTCAATATTTCAGAGTAATCCTAGAGAAAATAATGAATCAACAGTAAAAAGGATTTTCTGGTACTTACAAGGCACTACAAATATTGGTTTATGGTATCCTAGAGATGAAAACTTTGAATTATGTGCATACACAGATGCAAATTGTGCAGGAGATGTGGATGACAGAAAAAGCACCACCGGCAGAGCATTTTTTCTTGGAAACAGATTAATTTCTTGGTTGAGTAAGAAACAAAGTTGCACATCTTTATCAACAGCAGAATCAGAATATGTTGTAGTAGCAACTAACTATACACAAGTATTATGGCTTAAGAAAATGTTGAAGGACATAAAGGTAAAATGCAAGGAACTTATAACTATCTATTGTGATAACACTGCAACAATTGATATATCTAAGAATCTGGTACTACATTCTAAAACTAAACATGTTTCTATCAAATTGAACTTTCTGAAAGAGAATGTTGAAGTAAAACTGGTTTATGTGAATACTAAAGAGAAGATTGTAGATATTTTCACTAAGCCTTTGCCTAAGGAGACTTTTGCATATCTCAGAGACTAGCTTGGGGTCATACCCCCACTGGTAGAGACTTAGACAGTTGATGTTTGTCATCAACTGACAGAACTAACAGAGAAATCTTTTATTTCGGCTTTGATGAGGAGAGCTACTTCTCAGGGGGAGTAGTTGGCATACTGAATTGGTTGGTATTTTGTATTTGAACCTGACTTTTGTATTGGTTTTGGAATTTGATGTCAAAGGGGGAGATTGATATGGAAAAAAACAAGGAGAACACATGTTACTCTTAGAGGGAGAGACTGATTACTCTCTATATCTGAATTTTGATTCCTGTTATGATCTCTTTTGGGAGATTATTGGTTTTTGGCATTTCTGTTTTGGCACTTTGATGGTTTTTCCATCTTGTGTTGCCATCAATGCCAAAGGGGGAGATTGTTGGTATTTTGGTATAGTTATCAACACTTATCAACTTTGGCACTTTGAAAAAATGGTTATGTTCACCAGCAAGCAAGTGACTTTATGCACAGTCACCGATATCTGGTACACCGACACTTGGAATGACATGGAAAACATCTGGTTATGTCAAAGACATCATTTGGACACTTTGTCTTGGAGATATGTTCATTGGATTATTTTTGTTTGCATATTTGTTGTTATTGGCAAATAGGTCCAGATTAAGCATCTACAGGCTTATCTATTCTAGATTAGCATGACACGCTTTGGAGATGATTTTGTTGTTATTGTAAATGCATTAAGCTGACATGTTGAATCAGATGTTGAATCGGTTATTGATTTACTTGTAAATTGATTTTATTGTAAAATCTTTTAGAGCCGACCTACTAAAATTGGTCTTAGGTTATGGTATATATGTTAGATCTTATTTGTAAGATCGATAGGGATTGGGAAAAAGAATTATAAGAAGGTATATGCGAGAATAAGCAAAGCTATACACATAGATGTCATTTAAGGTGAAACAAGGTTTTTGTGAAGGCATATCAGAACTGAACCGGTATTGAAACCAACATATGAAGATACTATTTTGAGTAGTACATTATTATTGTATTTAACCATCCAATTATAGTCAGTGTGACTCCTATTTTTGTTTGAGCAGTGAGCTCTAGGCACTTGGCCTTTCTGCATGTGCAGACCCCATTTGTATATGTTGGCATTATGTGAACCAGCATGAAGACATAATAATATTGTATGTTGTCATTGATGTCAATATGATAAGTGAATCGGCACATGTGATAAGTGAAGAGAGAAAGGAACCGACATTTGTATGAATCGGTTTATATGCCAAAGTGAAGTGGCATATTTGTTCAAGGTGAACTGGCATATAGTTATGGGAACTGGCACATGGAAGCATTGTATGACTACTGGTTGGTAGGTAGCTTCCATTTCAAGATTTCCGGTTGGAGTACCTCAAGTCTGTGTGACTCAATCGGTGATCTTTGTGTGATGAGTTAGTAGTATGATGGAGGACAGATCATGTTGCCACGTAAGCTCTGTGTGCGTGAAGGATCTTGCATGAAGATGACTATTCCTATCTACCTCGAGAATGTGCAAAGTTTGTCAAACGGTGATAATGCATGATGGGTTATCAACCACCATGAAATCGGTGGATAATGGATGATGGAGAATGTCTTGAGATCAATTCAAGATTGTTGCATTTAATGTAGTATGATTCAATGATCAGGATCAAACTGTTTGAATTGCTTAACCTAACAAGTTTAGGGTTTAGGGTTTTTGCTACCGACCTATATGTTTCCTATAAGGTCAATGTTGTGTTTCTTTCTGAGGTTGTTGGAAAAAGTTGTGAGTGTGTATCCAAGGGAAGTGATACGTAATTCTTGCCAGACCAAAGGAGAGAAGTGATACCTGCAAAGTGAATGTGCAGAAGGTAAAGAGGAGCCTAAATGGATTTGCAATAGCATTGAGTGTTGTTAACAGATCATTGTAATACCTATTAATCTCTAACCACTTCAATAGTTGTAAAATCCCCTAACAGGGTAGCCTTAACTGGCTTGATTCAAAATCCCTTAAATCGGGTAGTCTTAACCAGATTGACTAAAATCTCTTAACTAGGTAACTCAAGGCTAATGAGTTTTGAGAAGCTATAGAGCTTAGGAGATCCTTTCAGCTATTGAGTTCTTGAAATCCTCTAACAAGGTGACCCTACCAGGTTTAACCCTTAACCGGGTATCCCTTAACTAGGTGATCCCTAACAGGATCGATTCCTACCAGAACCTATTGTAATGTCCTTAATCAGACAAGGCTCCTAACATAGCAAACTTCTAAAGAGTTCAAAAAGAAGCTTGTGGGTATTCATCCCCACCGTGGTTTTTCCCAGTTGGGTTTCCATGTGAAAAATATGTGTGTCATGTGAAATGCTTTTGTCTTGTGATGTTTTGTTTTACCTGTTAAGCATATGAAGGTTCTATGTTTTATGTCTGTCTATAAAACATATTGAACTCACTTTTGTGAAGATCTGATGGTTAATTTTACTTGTTTATACATGAGAATATAATGATACTGTAGTATTGAGCTAAGAGGGTAGCTTATTGTGTGATTGGTTCATGACTAATTGAGTTGTACTGGATGTTACCGGTTGCACTTTGTTTTACCGGCATCCCTATTTGTCAGTCATTTGGGGTATTTGTTGTCAAACCAGTTTTGGACTGTATTTGTGTTTGTACTGATTCACCCCCCCCCCCTCTCAGTATTGGTTTGGTACTTGTGGTTCATCATTGAGTTATCAATTGGTATCAGAGCACCTCCAGGTCCTTTGTGTTGTAAGCTTAACCGCTTGAGGAAAAGATCCTAGTCAAATGATGAAGAGGGAAGGTCCAAAGTTTAACAGGGAAAATTTTGGTATATGGAAAGACAGGATGAAGATATTCATCAAAAGCATGGGTGTCCAGCACTGGAGTTATGTTGAAAATGTATATGTTGATCCTACCGATACTCTCACCGATGACCAAAAATGAGAGATACAAGAAAATGGGCAAGTCATGCAAGCCCTCATCAGTAGTCTATCTGACATTGAGTTTATTGATGTTTAGGACAAGGCAAATCCCAAAGAGGTATGGGATGCTCTTGAAAATATCTATGGTGGTGATGAGCATGTAAAATAGGCTAAGGAAGAAAGCCTGAGAGGGAAGTTTGAAGACATGCAGATGGTTGAAGGAGAGACCATTCAAAAGTATGGAATAAGAATCAAAATAGTTGTTGCAGGTGGCAAAATAGAAGATTCCACTATGGTAAGTAAAGTCCTGAGATCCCTATTGCTGGTCTATGCAATAAGGGTCGTTGCTATTCAGGAGCTGAGATCAATAGACAAGTCTAAGGTGTCCTTGGACTCCATCATAGCCAAGTTGATAGCCTATGAGCTGAATAGTTTTGATGGCAGTGTTCAAAAGACATAATTAGCTTTTAGAGCCTCTGCTATACCTTCCAGAAAAGGAAAAGAGGCTAGCCCTAGTGGAGAACCTAATCAGAGCAGAGAAATGAATGATGAAGAGTTTCTGATGGAATTTGAAGCACTTCTTGCTAGGAAATTCTCAAAAGGAACTCGTAAATACAAAGGTAAGCTACCTTTGAAATGTTTCTCTTGTAACCGAATAGGACATATTGCTATGAATTGTCCTAATAGCGACAACAAGGATAAACTAGAAAGGTTCAAGAAATTCAAAGGAGGAAACTGAAGAAACTATTTTGTGGCAGTTGATGAAGGTGTCATAGATGAGGAATCAGAAGATGAAGAGAATGAAGACATTGTGTTTGTTGCTGTAAAGGAAGATGTGGTAGACAAGAAGGCTCTTGTCTCCTAGTTTGATGATTCCAATGAGTGGATCATTGATAGTGGTTGTTCTCACCATATGACTAGTGACTGGAGCAAGTTTCTATCCTTAGAGGAGTATGATGGTGGTGTGGTTCACTTTGGCAATGATGCACCATGCATGGTCAAAGGTAGAGGATCCATCTCTTTGAATGGAAAGAGTAGTGCTGACAATGTGTATTGGGTTGATGGTCTCAGACACAACCTTCTAAGTGTTGCCCAACTAAATGACAATGGCCTCACTCTGCAATTCAAGAATGGAGTTTGTAGAATCAAAGGAAAAGATGGTAAATTGGTGGCCATTGGCATGCAGACTAAAGGTAACCTATTTCATCTAAATGTAGATATAAGTACATGTCTTATGGCTAAACTTGATGATAGCTAGATATGGCATAGGAGATTCTGCCATGTGAACTTTGATAACATTGTGAAGGCTAGTAAGATCAAGGTAGTTAGAGGGTTGTCGGTGTTGAGAAAACTGGATAATACCTTATGCAGAGAGTGTCAATTGGGGAAAATTTCTTTGTCAACCTTTAAAGGTAATTCCTTCACTGCTAACAATTTGCTTGATCTTGTGCATACTAATCTATGTGGTCCTATGAAAACTAGAAGTGTGCAGGGTGATAGGTACTTCATGATTCTCACTAATGATTGCTCAAGAATGATGTGGGTCACATTCTTGAAAGACAAGTCCGAAGCCTTTGTGAAATTCAAAGCTTTCAGAGCATTAGTGGAGAAGGAAAGCGGCAAAAGGATCAAGTGTCTCAGAACTGATCAAGGAGGGGAATTCACTTTCGATGAATTGAACAAGTATTGTGAAGAATTTGGCATCAAGAGACAACTGTCTACCCCCCAGACTCCACAGCAGAATGGCCTAGCAAGAGGAACAACCAGATTGTGGTTGAAGCAGCTAGAACCATGTTGATCCAAGGAAAGGTAGCTCACACCTTTTGGAGAGAAGCAGTGAACACTGCAGTCTACACTATGAACCGAGTACTTATCAAAAAGGGTAAGGACAAAATTCCTTATGAGTATTGGATGTGATATTGAAGGTTTGGATATTTTTGTAAACTCAAATAGCCCTTAGTCAGTTACTTTTATCTATTACCTCAACATGATAGTGACAATCTGAATACTTATGAACCCAAATGGTCCATAGTCAATATATTTGGTATATTAACTTGACATGATAGTGAAGGTTTCAACAATTATGAACTCAAATAATCCATAGTCAATATATTTGATTTATTACCTTGACATGATAGTGAAAGTTTGAACAATTAAAAACTCATATAAAAAGAAAAAAACAAATATTTAAAATGCAAAACATTTCTAGTATCCTTTTATTTCACTTTTTAAACTTTTATATAATAACTCTTTCTTCAACCTAATAATATCATTTGAAATTTGAAAAATTAAATCAAAATCCTAATGCCAATTATTTGTTGTTTTGATTTACACAATCAAAAAATTATTGATAGAGATATCATTGCTTGCAATTTGATGCCAATAGCTAATCTCCACATGAAATGACACACATACACATATTTAAATTCGTATAACATGATAGTTTTTTGTCGATTTTTTTAAATTTTAACAGTATTGAAGAGGTAGATCATGAAGATTTGAATGGTGAAAATCACATTATGATTTTCATAAAAATAGTATATTTATGTAAAGATTAAGCACTTTCTAATTTGATAGGGTCAATAAAAAAACCCTAAATAATAAGGCACCAATAGATAAAACAAGCATGCTACTATTTTTATCTCTTATATGCCCACGTAAAAGTTAGATTTGACATGAAATGCCGGTGTAGTAGTTTGATTTACCATGCAAAGCCTAAGTTAGTTTGATTTATTCCTTTATTAATTTAGTTTTATTTTCTCCTTTATTAATTTAGTTTGATTTTCTCCTTTATTGATTTTCTCCTTTATTAATTTAATCATTGGCATGCTTTATTTCACCTAAACCTATGCTAGCTAGCCTTATAACTAGCCTTTTAATGTTATTCTCTTCCATCACAAGTACAAGCATGGGTACTCTAGTCATGGAAACCTAACAATGAGTACTCTAGTTAAAAATGCAACCATAAGGATTTCATATAAATTAATATTGACATACAAATTAGAATATTGTATTTGTTTGATTTAAGTTGATATGAAATTAAAGTTGATTTAATTTTTTAAAAATCTATTCTTATAAATAAATAAGAAAATTGATAATTAAAACTTAATAAATTAATATTTGTGTATTCAAGAAGCCAACATTTGTATGACATTATTATTGCAAATAAATGAATAACAAATATAGAAACTTTACTAACGTCATTGTCGATGTTAAGCTTTCACTTACTAATGAAAAGATTTTTAATTTAGTATTAACATAAAGCCAAATTGTCCTTTAATAATAAGTGATTCCCACATCATTTATTTATTTGTGCATAAATTCTTATATGCTAGAATATATTATATATTAGTTAAATGATGTTGTTATCAATCCATTAGGAAATTATTATTTTGAAGTGGTGTAGAATATATACTAGATTAAAACGATCTTTAAATGATCTTGAATCATTCTTTTTATATATAAGTTAGATAATTGGTACTATGTAAGTCAAATATGTGACAAAATTTAATTCACTTGAACATTTTATAGATCTAATCATTCATTCCAAATATTTGGCAAGTAAATATATAGTGACTTGGTCATATTCAATAGTATGTTCTTATCCTCTGACCAATCAAATATAGATAAATGACGAGTAAGACAATATAATTTGATGTGTGGTATATAATGATATCATACTTTATCTTTTTATTTGGGAATTTCAAAACTAAAGGATAGATTCTCAAATAGTATTTTTCGTCAATTTTTTATTAGTGGTAATAAATTCAAAATATAGATCTTAATTCAATTTAAGTTTTTACGCAAGAGTGTCTTGGAAGAACACAAATTGGACCAAATTCCAAGAACATGCAAACATTTCTTGAACCTCACAAAGCTAAGGTAGAATGTTGTGTGGTTGATCTAGGGGTGAGTGACATCCAGATAGGTTTGGACCTATTCGCTCCAACATTGAGATTTCCTTCCAGTAGTCAAGACCTAACCACACGTTATGCCAACTTTGGGACATGAGACGTCGATGTGGACCAGTTCCAATGATTGGGATTGGTATTTGAACACATCCAGAAGCATAGGAAAACATCAAGAAAGTTGGGAGGGTAGTTAGGGGATAGTAGGTAGGGGAACGGTGATCCAAAAGACTTTTGTTTTGATGTTATCATTGTAATAAGCCCATGGAATCCTGTGAGCTTGCATGTGGGTCCAATGGGTCATATGTAAGTAGCATGTGAAGGCATCCCAACATATTGTCATTTTATTTTCATCAATAAATGTTATTGTTTCATCTTGCATTTACTTATGTGTTGTGTTTTGATATATGTTTAGCTGCAAGGTTGGACAATTCATTTTAGACACTCTAACCTTGATTGCATCGAGTGGTATCAGAGAAAGAATCAAACCCGAGGAATCAAGAGTTTTGGAGGAGCCATTTTGTGGACAAATCACTGACTAGAGGCAAGTTGTGGGTGTTTCCCCTTGATCACTAAAGTGAGGCAGTTATAACCTTGAATTAGATCATCAAATTGAGGTAGTCATACCTAGATCAAAAGGAAAGATGCCACTAAGAAGGATGCCAGCAATGGCTAATGTCACTACAAGGGTGGAAGAGATGATGGACATGATGAGATCCATAAAGAATTGATTAAATGTCATTAAGGAAGATTGGAGGAAGGGTATAAATTTGAGAATGAAAGAGGAAAGTGATTATGAAGGGTCAAGGATGCAAGAGTGAGATGAGGAGAGTCAGGAGGAGGAGGAGGGGTATTAGATCACAATGATGAAGGCAATTGTGAAGGTTGGAAAGTGACCAAGGATCGAGAATCCTAGTTATGTCGAAATCTAAAATTTGAAAGAACTAATTGATTAGATAAATGAGATGGATTACTTTAAATTTGAGGAGATTAATGATCTAGATAGAATAAGGTTTGCCAAAACCAAGCTGAAGGGACATGCCACCATCTAGTGGAAAGAGGTACAATTGAATAAAAACTGAAGAGGGAAGGAGCAGATCATGAAATGTGATAGGATGGTGATAAAGCTAAAGGGACAATTCGTACCAATAGACTATGAATTAGAGTTACTAAAGAAGCTCCAAATTTTGTGCTAAAGAGAGAAGACAGTAATGGGGTGCATCAAACAATTCCAAAAGATGATCATTAAGACTGGGCATAGTGAGTCTGAAAGGGAGAAGGTAGCAAGATACATTAATGTTCTTTGAACTAACATTTAGGAAGAACTGAACCTAGTCCAAATGACAACTATGGAGGAACCCTATCAATTTGCATTAAAGGTTGAAGACAAGCTGGTCAGAAGGCCATAATAGATGCCAAGTAATAGGAACTAGAGGGATCTAAAAAGATGGGCACAACATACTCAGAGAAGGCTAAACATAGAGTGAACTAGAGGAATAATTCCTCTCTAAAGGGAAGGGATAAATCCTAGGAAGGATTCATACTATGACTAGAGTGAAAAGGAGGACTATCATTGATATAACAAGTACTAGAGGATAGAAAGAAGGTTTGATCATAGAGAATTTTGAGGAACTTTTTTCAAGTGCAGAGAGGTTGGACATAGAGCCTTTGACTATCATCAAGGGAGTGTTAGGAAGCCAAGAGATTTTGAGGCTAGGAATGCCTATGCTAATGAAGAGAGAGACAAATAATCTGTCTATAAGATATCTGAAAAAAAGTGAATCATTGGTCACAAGGAAAGCCCTATTGTAGAGAGAAGCTAGAAATAAATTGATGCAAAAAGGAGATTGTTTTGAACCAAATGTAAGTCAAGAGACAAGTGTTATTAGGTTGTCATTGACAGTAGTAGTAGAGACAATTTAGTCTTTGAAGATTTGGTGCATAAGATCAACCTGAAGAGGATTAAGAACTTGAACCCATACCAAATTTCCTAGATATGAGATGATCATAAAATTTTGGTAAGTTAACAATGCCTTGTTAGTTTCCACATTGGTTCAAATAAGGATGAAGTATTGTTCATATATCATGCCAATGGATGCTTGTCATATGTTGTTGGGGAGACCTTGACAATATGATAGAAGGGCTACACATGATAGGAAGAAGAATACTTCAACCATAACCAAGGAGGGGAAGAAACATATCTGGATCCCTTTGGAGAAAGAATAGAAGGAGGTGGTATGTGGCAGTGCAAGGATCTGTCTAGTGGATGGAAGTAAATTCCTAGATAGTTTGAAGCATGAGAACACTTGTTTCACACTAATTCTAAAGAAATGCAGTAGTAGAGATGTTGGAGATGTTAGTGTAAAGGAGAAGGAGGTTCCAAAAGAAGTAGCAGAGCTACTCAAAGAGTTCCAAGATATTGTGTCAAAGAATGTTCTCGAGGTATCACCACTGCTCTAGAATATTAGCCATCATATAGACTTGATACCAGGAGAAAGTTTGCCTAATAAGACAACACACTAGATGACATCAGTAGAGAATGTTGAGTTAAGCAAACAAGTTCATGAATTATTAGAGAAGGGATTGATTCAAGTGATCACGAGTCCATGTGTAGTTCCTATTATCTTGGCACCAAAGAAAGATGGAGAATGGAGGATGTGTACCAACTCAAGAGCCATCAATAGGATTACAATGAAATACTAGTTTCCTTCGTTAAGGATGGATGACATAATGGACTATTTGAGTGGTGCAAGATACTTCGCTAAGGTATATTTCAAGAGTGGATACCATCAAATTAGGATCCGAGAGGGAGATGAGTGGAAGACTGAATTCAAAATAAATAAAGGATTGTATGAGTGTCTGGTCATGCCTTTTGGACTCACTAATACACCTAGCACATTCAAGTTGGTGATGAATGAAGTATTGAAGGAGTTCTTGGGTAAGTTCCTAATTTTTTATTTGGATGGAATCCTGACTTTTAGAAAGACTAGGGAAGAACATGTTGGAACCTTCTAAAAATTGAAAAAACTTAGAGGTTGCCATATAAAATTTTCTAAGGTATGAAAAAGTACACCACTAAAAAGCTATTAGAGAAGGCCCTTTTGTGAGCTAATAAGTTGGGATCCAATAAAGTTCATGAGAATTCACTTGGAGAATATGTTGGACACATTCCATTAAATCCATATATCCATTTGCAAGCTTCTACAATCAGTTTTAACATGTTTTTGATGCACCCACTTTTGGGGGTTTGCACAAATCTGCATAGTTCACATTTCCAGGAAACCCTGAGTAGCCTACTTTGGAGGCCTATAACTTGCACCATATTAATTGCCATGAGGAAATTATTGTTCCCCTATGTTCCCTGCAAAATTATGTACTAACCTTCTCATTTTCAGACTCCTATGATTTCATTTGACCTATTTGACAAAGCCAAATCATTTACAATTTGTTGTTTTCCAAAAATCAGATAGTGTAAAACAGCAGTTGAGTCCCCTTTTTAGAATTTTGTATTTCACACCTGGTTGACCTGAAGTTAAAAGTGTTAGTACACCATGAATCTCTATAGGTTTTTCTACCATCTACCCAATTTGTAGCCCCCCAGCTCTTCGTTAGGCCAGTTTTCAAGGCTCATTCCATATGGACTTTTTCAGTATTTTAGGAACATGTGAATGGGCCACTTTGAGCATTAATATCTTTCACCCGGATGATTATTTCTCAAAAACATTGGTCCATGAGATTCCTTGTAGTGAAATGAGTACATGTGTGCCAGTTTTCAGCTCTTCATGATTTCATCTGATATGTTTTCAAAATTGTTTTGAAACTGGGTTTGAAGAGGTTTCTGGCAGTTTTCAGTGCAAAACAACTAAGTAGTTAAATTTGATGATTAATATCTTTCATCTCAAGAATCATCAAGAAAAATGATTTTGTTGGGTGATTAACAATATATCAGTCTATATGCTTGTCAGATGGCATGGTCTCAAGTGGCCATTTGAGTGGTTTTTGAAGGCAGTTTTCGAGGCTAAAGAGGTTGTTTTGGTCATTTTGCAAAATAGTAAAAATCAAGTTTCAATGATTAAATTTTTGCATATGATTGATCCAAATAGATATTCTAATGGTTCCAGATCAGTGGTAATATTTTATTATTTTAATCATTATTATGATTTAAATAATAATTACATATGGGGTAAATCGGTAAAATGGTTCTAGAAATTATTTAATAATGTTTTGAGATAACATTATTAAACATATTATTTGGTATTCAAAATATCATTTAAGTCATTTTATAATGATTTTACATGAAGATGTGTATAATATTTGGTGGTCTCAAAAATAAAAATTTAAAATCAAGTGTCGTATAACAAGGGGTGATGAATTATTTTAAAAGCAAATTAGAGATTTTCTTTTCTTTATTAAGTATTATCTCTCGTGCAACTTTCTTTTAATCTTTGAAATCCCGTGATCCCATGATGGGAAGAAGCAAGGTTGTTACTCATTGCGGCATTGCGATGAGGATATACTTTGCCCTAAATATGTGATGCAAGTTGGAAGCTAGGGTTTTGCAATGTCAGTTTTCACAGCTTTTTTCAATGTCAGTTATGTTAATGCCGAATGTGGAAGCAATGGCAGGGCATATGAATTATCTACAGAGTATGCCTTGAGGAATTGTGGTGTCATGGCACACCAAGTTTTGCAGAAATTACAACCTTTGCCAAAGTCCTTCGTGCTTATGTCAATTTGGGAGCTGTGTTGCAATTGCCATAGTGAACATGAATGAGTTGTAGAATCACAGGTTGGGTTTGTGAATTTTTTTAAAACAGATGCATCAGAGAGATGCTCAGGGAAATATACAAAGTGAACAGTACAAGGAAGCTTTCAAAATTCTGGGTCAACTATGTGCTTTGGAAGAATAATATTTTTATTCATAGTTCATATGCAAGATGAAAATATTTCAATCCTAAATTTTATTTCACTAGTGGATATGTGTTTTATAAGAAATTATTGGTGAAGAGTTTTACCAGTGGTGATAATGAGAGTAACAAGGTAAAGATGTTTTACCCATAGCATAGCAAAACTTTCACATATGCAAAAAAAATGGACAAGAGAGAAAAGGCTTGTGAGGTATCTGCATAAATTTTAAGTTACCAGTGTAAGTGAGTGAATTATTTTGGCTAAGTTGGAAATAGAATAAATGTTTTCACTCACTGGTGAAATTTATTCATAGGAATGAATAAAGTGTACACAGAGGCATTACAATGTGGAAAATATTGTTTTTCACTTAAGCGATATTCGTCACATAAATATTTTTCATTGGTAAAGACAATGTGCCAGTAACATGGTAAAAATAGTAAACTAATGAAGGTAAATGATGCTTCAGTTTATTATTTTTGTCTCCCAATAATGTTATTCTTATGATGAGAAAAAAATGAGGAGTTAAGTGATTATTTTCACTCAAGTAAACATAAATCAGTAAATGCAAAAATACCAGAGTGAATTGGTATTCTTTACACCAAGGTGAAAGGGTTGAATTAAAAGGTGGTTTCCCCATAAAGGTAAAAATCATTCATGGGAAAGGCATGAGGGAAGTGAGGAGATCCAAAATTGTTTACAAAGGATTGTATAAAAGCCCAGTGATTGTTTGAGAATGCCTCAAAGAAAATATTGAATCATTAATATATGTGTCAAATATGTTTCTGGATGTATTTTTCCTTTTACACATAGGGGTTGGTTGCTAGTAAAAGATGAATGGAGTGAAAATCTTTTGGTAAAGGATGTACATGTGGGGGAATTTGCATAGAAGTGAAATATTTTAAAGAAAACATGAGTTTCACATTGCATAAGAAAAGTGTTTTCACTAAAGTGTAAAAGGAATAAAATTGGAGGTGTTTTTACTTTGAGGTAAAGATGAAGGAAGAGGGGTTTTAATTTTCACCCAGAAGCAGAATAAAATGTGTAAAAGGTGAATGCACATGGTGAATATTATTACCCAGAATAACCATATTTTCACTAACAAAGTGAAATACATGTGCAAATTTTAAAACATATTCACAAAATATTAGAAAGTATTGTCAAGTGTCTTATTTGGCAAGCAAGCATAAAGTGAAATGTTTTTAGTTATAGACATAGGCAAATGGTGCTGCAAATTATTATTCTCCCAGTAAAGAGTGTCTGCATGAGAATTAACTAAAGTGGAGAATATTTGCAGTTAGAAGATATTTTGGGAAAGTGCAGATCAAATTTTAAAAATGCAAGGATATTTTTAGATGCAGAGAGATGAAAGAGATAGGATACATGCCATCAATAGGGAAAATTGAATAAGACATGTGGCAAAGTAGGAGCAGATCTAAAATTTTATTCTCTTCTATTTATTCTTCTTTCTTCTCTGTTGTAAAGGTTCTGAAATTTTTCTCTTGTACAGGGTCTATAGGTAGTTCTTGTCTAGAGGTTTTAGTTCCATGTAGTAGACTGGCTATTTTGAGTAGCATGTAATGCATTTTGCAGAGCGATTTTATATGGAGTCCAGTGTTCAAGTTTTTTGTAGGCATTTGAAAAATGGAATGTAAATTTTTATGTGGCAGAAGTAGCATTTGGAATAAATGAAAATATGGTTCAGATCTAGCTTCTGTCCATTGTATGATTCTATCACTTTTTGAGTAAAATCAACCAAGGGTTTATTTTATTTAGTGCATTTTTATGATGTATGTGGTTTTTTCTTTATGCTTTGGCCCAAGGGGTCAATTAAATTGCTTAAATAGAGTTGCATAATCATAGGGCTTGTGCAAGGATTTAGGTAAGTAGTTTTGGATGTGAATCACTGATGAGATACAATGTAAGGCAATATTATTTTGGATCTAATAGCTGCTGGATAAAATCTTGTCATATGTCATTTTATGTTTTTCACAGTTTCAAGTTGCCCAATGGAATGAGGCACTGATCACAACTAGCAATTGTGTTTGTAGTCAGTGTTATTTTCAAAATCATTAGCTCTTGCTATAAGCTCTGTTTGAATCAGAATATCTTTTATTTTGTGTATGTGTGTTTATGAGATGAAATGTCTCATAGCTCCAGGAAGTTGAGGAGCATTCTTCTTTTCTATTGAGCTCATATGAGAACCATTAATTCCAATAACTTGAAGAGTTGTTCATTATCATTGCCCCACTTTAAGTTGTAGATCAATGGATGATTAGCCATCATTTAGAATCTCCTTAAATTGTTGTTGAGCCTTTTGGTGAGATTATCTACTTTGTTTAATGTTATTTACAAGTGTGGTGCAGAGATTGTAAATGCATTAAGGGATCACCCTCCCTAGTTGTGCAGAGCCTAAAGTGCAGAAGGATATTATATCCTTGTTAAGCTGGTCCAAGTCCTTGATATTTTTTGATAATTGAGGCTGGAAACCTCATAGGAAGTGGAGAGATCAACTTGGTTTCTGCATAAGCGTAAAACCCATAATTGGGAACCAATAGAACATATTCAACATATTTGACAAGTGTTCTAGTGATTGAGGGAAGAGAAATTGTTGCTCAACCTCAAGAAGTGTAGTTTCATTAAGAATTATTTGTTCTATCTAGTATTTATGATCTTTGTGAAAGGGTTGAAGATGGATGTGAATAAGGTGAGATAAATTATAGAATGGATGACACTGATAGATGTTGGGGAGGTAAGATATTTTCATGGCTTGGAAAGTTTTTACTTATAGTTCATTAGAAATTATAGTACTATTTGTGCACCATGATAGAGGTGATGAGGGGAGACTCAAAGGAGTTCAAATGGACATCCAAAGTACAAAATAGTTTTGAGATATTGAAACAAAAAGTAATGGAGCAACTGGTATTGCTTCTATTGAATTTCAATAAGGTCTTTCAGGTGGATTTTGATGCCAATGATAGTTCTATAGGAGTTTTTCTTAGTTAGGAAGGAAGACCCATTACCTATTTCAATGAGAAGTTGAATGATTCTTGAAGGAGTATTCAATCTATGACCAATAATTCTATGCCATAGTTCAAGTAACGAAGAAATGGAAACATTGTTTGTTGCCCAAGGAATTTTTATTATACACTAATCACCAAACACTTCAATATTTGAACTGTAAGGAAAAAGTGAACCAAAGGAACATGCAGTGGGTAAATTTCATGCAGAGCTACAACTTTGTAATCAAACACCAAAGTGGAAAATCAAATAAGGTTGTATATGTACTGAGTAGAAGAAGAAACATGTTGATGGAAATGAAGGTAAATGTAATAAGATTTAATGAGTTGAATAACTTGTATCAAGATGATTTGGACTTTGAAGAGGCATGAAAGGCTTGTGGAGAACTGGTAGTGATAGACTAAAGTAATTGGTTGGAATATCTCATCCAGGATGGTATGTTTCTCAAGGGAATTCGGGTGTGCATTACCACAAGCTCAAAGAGGGATAATTTGATCAAGGAGAAACATTTCAGAGGATTGACAAGACACTTTAGAGTTGACAATACTATGGCATTGGTGAAGGAAAGATTTTTCTAGCTTCAAATCTACGAATATGTCTGAAAATATGTGTAGGAGTGTAGGACCTATCAATTACAAAAAAGGGGGTTAGTCTGAATACTAGATTGTATTAGCCTCTTTTGATTATGAAAAAAGAATGTGGGAAGACATCAATATGGATTTTGCATTGGGATTACCATGGGCACAAAGGGGAAATGACTCTATCTTTATGGTGGTAGATCAATTCTCTAAGATGACACACTTAATTCCTTGCAAGAAGACTCATTATGTAGTTCATCTTGCTGACCTATTCTTCTAAGAGGTGGTCAAACTCCATGGAGTATCAAAGCACATTGTCCTAGACTGGGATACTTCAATTTTACCAAATAATTTTGGTAGACACTATGAAAGAATATGCAGATACACATGGAATTTAGTTTAAATTTCATCCACAAGCTAGTGGATAGATTGAGGCAGTGAATTGGAGCTTGGGGAATTTGCATAGATGCTTGGTAGGATTTAAAATAAAAAATTGAAATTTGATGTTGCCACAAGCAGAGTTTGCATTCAATAATTTAGTGAACCAAAGCACCAAAAGGAGACCATTTTAGATCATTACCAAATTCACCCTAGGATAATGATTGAACTTTGGAACAAAATCCCATGAGGTAAGAAGAGTGGAGAAGAAAAGGTTCACAAGGAATTCAAATAATATTTAGAAATCATGAACAACCAATACAAGGAGAGAGCTGACACTAAGTGGATACAAAAAGAATTTAAAGCTGGAGAAGAATACATGGTCTATCTATAGAGGGAGAGGTTTATAGTAGGCACATACAATAAGTTGAGGATGAAGAAGTTTGGACCCTACAAGATGATGAAGGGTACTCCCCTTATAAACCCAAACACATAACAACAATAGAGAAATAACCAAAAAATGCAAGAACCAAACACATGCTTGATATTATCTCAAGGAAATTAATTGCACCATTCAAAAAATTATGTGCTTTAGCCACATGGGCTTTTTGATTACATAAATATACAAGCTAGAGAAACAATATTCACTATAGGATCTATCTTATGTAACCCTCATTCACCCCTTTATATAGCACCTATAACCACCTTAGAATATTGTGGAAAGTGTAAATTTTCTTCTTCTTAGCACCCAACGGTCCATCAATTCATTTTTCCTGCACAGATGGAATTTCATTTAAACTTGAGTTTTGGTGGCACAACTTTTGGGAGCCATAAATTTTGAATCGATCATTCGATTTGCTTATATTATACATATATTAAAACTCTTGCAAAGAGAGCTACAATGGAAAATACATCAAATACCTATTTGTCTAGATTTCAAACCTTTATGGGGCCTCCAAGGTCTTCAATTTTGAGTTTTAAGCTTCACTGGAGAAATTTCTTGGGACAAAACTTTGATATCTTTTAAACGATTTAAGATATTGAGATGATTATTTCATCCATCATCTTATTTTTCATGTCCATATGGCCCCAAATGAGAAAAGGTCCTAAAAATAATGTGTGATTATTTTTGGCTATTTTTAGCTTCTATATGTCTTATACAGTTCATCTATCATAATGGGCTCCAAGAAAATTAAAGAAAAAACACAAAACAAAAGGAAAATACAATATTTCTCTTTGGGTGATGCAAGATTTCTCCTACACCCTAGATGCTCTTGCATTAGACACCTAGGGTAATTTGAGAAGAGACATTGTCACATCTCAAGTGTTCAAAGAAAAACCAAGGTGATCAACCTTTTCTTTAGAAAACCATCATGAATATTCAATATGCCTTCCTTTCTACTTGATCTAATACTCCTCATATTTCTTGTTTCTTGTGCTTCTACCTACATGACTATCCAAGATGTCTTATATCTCCTCCTCTCAAGTAGATGTTGGAATATTCCATTGTGCTTCTTCTATTTCATCTTCAATACTACCTTCATGATACTCTGTCAAATCTAAAATATTTAAGATAGGTGAAATGTTAATTCCACTTGGTAACTTTACCTCATAAGCATTCCTTGAATCATTCTTCTTCAAGATTATGCATGGCCCAAATTTCTCCAACTTTAACTTATTATATGTTTGTATTGGAAACCTCTCTTTTCTCAAATGCACCATGAATTCATCTACAATATGAAATTCCTTATATCTCCTTTTCTAATCTTCCTTATCCATGTACTGAATATTCATCTTATTAATATGTGTTCTCACTTCTTCATGCAAATTATTTAGGTGCTCTACAAATTCTTCATCTTCGAAACTACTCTTTTCTTCTTTGCCCATCTTCCATAACTTTGAAGCATTTCTAGGAATACTTCTTTATACAATCTAGAATTGTGATTTACTAGTACTCCTATTGACAAAATTATTGTATTCAAATTTTGCCTATGGTAAAATCAAATCCCATCTCTTGGGCTTATCTCTTACTAAGCATATCAACAAGTTGCCCAAAATTCTATTCACTACTTCAATCTCTCCATCACTCTATGAATGGTGTTGTAAACTGAACTTCAAATATATCTTCAACATTTTCCACAATGTCCTCCAAAAGTACCCAACAAACTTGATGTCTCGATCTGAAACTATAGTCTTTGGTAGACCATGTAGTCTAACCACCTCTCTGAAAAATAACTCTATCACATGAACAACATCATTAGTCTTCTTACAAGGAATACAATGTGCCATCTTCGAGAATCTTTCCATGACCACAAGAATGGAATCATGTCCTCTCTAATTCCTTAGTAAACCAAAAACAAAATCCATACTAATATCCTCCAATGGACTCTCTAGTATAGGTAATGGTTGATACAACCCTATATTTGGCCTGGTGCCTTTTTCCATCTGACATACTCTACAACTTTTCCCAAACCTTTTAACATCTTGTTACAATTGTGGCTAATAGTAATGCTCACTAGCAAGAGAAATGTTCTTATCTTGACCAAAGTATGCAGCCAACCCTCCAATATGCTTCTCCTTAATTAGGTCCCCTCTCATTCAACTCTTTGGAATTCACAAATAGCTTCCTCTAAATAACATCCATCTTTGATTGTAAAATACAACCACTTGGTCCTTTCTAAAGTAATATTCTCCATGCTTGCTCTCCAAACATCTCCAAAATTAGGATCTTCTAGATACAAACTTTTGAGTTCATAGAACCCAAAAAAATCTATCTACATCTATGTCAATAAATTCTACCTTCTACTTAGAGAATTTGAAACTTTGTTAGATTTTCCACTCATATTTTTTAAAACAAAAGTGTAACTACACAAAAACTCAACCCATTTTAAATGCCTTCGATTCAAATTTCCTTGACGAAAAATATTTAGGCAAAAGATAATGTCTCCACTTTCTCAATGCCTGAACTATAGCATAAAACTCCTAATCATAAATAGAATATTTCTTTTGCCATCATTCAAATTTTCACTAAAATAAGCAAAGGGTTTTCCTTCTTGACTCAAAACATCTCCAATGGAATTGCCACTAGCATCATAATCTACCTAAAATACCTTGTTAAAATATGGAAGTGCTAAAATAGGTTTCTCTATAAATTTTCTTTTCATGAAATCAAAACTCTTTGTTACTCTTGTATTCCACTTAAACTCTTTCTATCACCTCTCATTGTTTCAATTACAAGTCCATAGATATTACTTAATTTTTTAATAAACTTTCTATAAAAACTAGCCACACCATGAAAAGATCTCACATCAGTAGCACTCCTTGGAGTAGGCCATTCAAGGATAGCCTTCACTTTCTCTAGGTTCATTTAAAGACCATCTATTGAGACAAAAAATCCTAGGTACACTAACTCCTTCACAAAACTACACTCCTTCAGATTAATCAATAAATTTTCTTCTCTTAACTTATCAAAGACCCCATAAATATTCATTATATGCTCTTCCAATGTCTTACTGAAAATTAAAATATCATCCAAGTAAACAATAACAAACTTACTCAAAAATACTTTCAATACCTCATTCATGAGCTGCATGGATATGCTTAGTGCATTGGTTAGCCCAAAAGGCATGACTAACCACTCATACCTTTATTTTGAAGGTTGTTTTTCATTCATCTCCTTCTCTAATCCAGATTTGGTGTTATCCACTCTTCAAATCTATCTTTGTGAAGTATCCAGCTTCACTTCAATAATAATGTCATCCATCCTTGGCAAGGGAAATCTATACTTGATAGTGGTCTTATTTATATCTTAGGAGTCTATACACATTCTCCATTCTCAATTATTCTTTGGTGATAGTACTACACGTACTACACATGGACTCAAACTCTCTCAAATCAACCCTTTTCGCAACAACTCTTGCACTTTTTTGTTCAACTCTTCACTCTCAGTTGGATTGATTCTATGGGCTACCTTATTTGGCAAACTAGCTCTAAGAATTAGGTCCATTGGATGACTAATCTTTCTCACTAGAAGTAATCCATCAGGTACATTATCAAATAAGATATCCTGAAACTTCTCCAACAAATATGCAACTTCCATAGGTACATCTTCTACTTCCTCTTTATCAACTTTTGAAATTAAAGAAAAACACATATACCCATGCTTCATTCCTTCTAGAAAATTTCTTCCATCAACTAAACATATTCTTGCATTGTTGCATACCTTTTCCTCTATCTCCTTTAATGGCTTCAACTTGTGTTCAACTGAATCCTTTGTCAAAGAATAGTTATTAGCATACCCATCATGTAGTGCATGATTATTAAATTGTCCTGGTCTCCCTTACAACATATGACAAACACCCATAGGAATAATATCACATAATATCTCATCATCATGGTTTCCAATCTTGAATTTTACTAGACTTTGTCCATCGACCAAAGCCTTATGGTCTTTCTACAACCAAACAATCTAATAGGGATGTAGTTGCCTTATTCTTTCTAACTTTATTTACTAACCACTTTTTTGAGACAAGGTTATCAATAGTACCAACATCTATAATAACATTTCAACTTTACCATTACACTTACATCTTGTGCAAAATAAATTCTCGCTTTGGGTTGGTTCATTTTCATCATTTAGCAAGGTGTTACCCACCTTTTATGTTTTGATTTTAACACATATTAATTCAAATACTTAATATGCCAACTTGCAGTTGCTAAATTGACCCTTTCCAACAATTTGGAACCAAGTCTGCAATCTCCCTAGTTCTTCAGACATTCAATCTACTCATCCCTTTGGTGGGTTTAGACATTAGCAGTGTCCAAATTTGTTCTAAGGACCTAGCCCCTTTGTAGTCAGCAAATCACAATCTTTTGGAATGCAATCACTCATAGCCTTTGTGGTTCTCAAGTTCTATCTTTTCTTGGTCATCGATACCTCAATATGGTTGAGTCGTGGTAGTTATTCAAGGGCCTTCACTTGTCTTTGTTATTGGCCGATCACACCATTTAGAAACTTTCACACAAACTTTAGATGGTTCCATGATTCTAATATTTTCTAATAGTTCGACAATGAGTAGTTCTTGTTTCCAAGGCATATTTCTAGCCATGACATCAGCAAACATAAACCATTAATGATTCCTAAATGTAAAAATCAAATTAAAATGTGGGAAAAGCATTAACACTCTTCATGAAGAGAATGTCAACTTATTTTTGCAAGTTTGATATTATGGTACGCTGCCCAAACCAAACAATTTTTTAATGCTCTAGACATGTATAGATCTATTACCTTTTGGTTGAAATTTCATTGTGTGTTCTGGGTGGTGAACGAGAACCAATATGAAAGATCATGCTAAATAATGGTGAACTCATGAGAATGTAAAAATCAGGTATGAGAAAGATTCCTTCTTATCTCCCACTACTTTGTCAAAAATTTATGTCTTTGTGGGTAAAATTAGAAAGGCTTCTTTGTGGACATGCTTATGAATTCATATCTCTACCGTGTTCTGCATACTTCACTAATTAATTTGATCCCCATTATAGTTACAAAAGCTCTAGCCCATTTTCTCTTATGTAGGATGAAACTCAAAATGTCTCATACTATAGATAGTGCCTTGGATGATGTGAGAGACACAAATATGGGGAATATTCACCTCCATGAAGTCTTGGGAAGATTACAACACCATGATAGCTCTCACATTGCATAGAAAATCCTAGATAGTGGGCTCCTACAAGCTAGAGGTTTGCTAGCTATTACATGTCTGAAGTTAGTCCTTGAATGTGCTAAAAATTATCACCAGATTCCTAAGAAATCAAGACTTTGAATGAATCTGTAGTCTTGAGAAATGATACTAAAGCCCAAGGGAGAAATACATAGACATATCTTTACAATCTAGGTGGGAATTCTTTCATAACCAAATAGATTGGTGGTTCAATTATATTTCTCAGAGCTATTTAAAAGTAGAAAGGAAGGGAAAGTCCAAGATTCTCGCCAAGATAAAAAGAGACTTATTTAGGGAGGATATCTTACACATGTTTGTGCTCCTGCATCAAGTAGCTATAAGGCCTAATTTTGAATGCTTTGAAGAATGGATGTGCCATTTTATGTTGACTATTTGTGATGAGAACAAGTATGTGGACTAGGAAAAATTAATAAGAGAACACCTATATGAGCAAATAGTAGGTTATCAAAAGAACCCATGATTCTATTTGTGTTCCCTATTGTTCTATTTACTTGTTGGTAGAGGGCTAGTTTGGTTAGGCTTAAAAGTTGAAGGCTTTCTTGTGGCGAGATCACCTATGTAAGATTGATTTCCTAAACTGTAAAAAGATGTGGGTATGAGAAATTTCTCACATGTCCACAACTTGTTCTTAGTGACCCTAGTGATAATAGTTAAGGGTTTACTAGAGAGAAGAATATCTATAGAAGTTGTGGCCCTAGTAAAAACTTCACTGACATAAGTTAGCACTCAGATTGTTGGTTAACATAATATATCAAAGTGGATTTAGCAGTTAAGCAATTCAACCATAGTAAACATAACCACAAAAACATTCACCACTTGACATAATATTTTTGACGTGGAAACCCAAATGGGAAAAACCATGGTGGGGATGAATACCCACAAGTACTCTGAACTCTTCTGAAGTTCACCCTATTAGGAGCCAATCCTGTTAAAGATTTACAAAAAGTCCTGTTAAGAACAAATCCTATTAGGGACCACTCGGTTAAGGGATTGACTATAATGCCCTATTAGAAGCAATACCCTATGAGGAGTAACCTCGGTAGAGGATTTGAAATCCAAGCTAATGGACCACCTGGTTGGAGGATTTGAATAACACGAAGCTTGTTAGAGCTTACCCGGTTAAGGGATTTTAACTATTGTAATTGTTAGAAAATAACAGGGGTTTACTGATCTATTTGAATAGCACTACACTTGCTTGTTCAGATCCTTTTCATGCTCCTATCTACCTTTACACAAACTACAGATACATCATCTGGTTCAACAACCACACTCTCACTCTCAACTACAAGTTTCCAACTCTGAAACAAAACAACTCATTGACCTTATAAAAAAATCAATAGGTCGGTAACACAACACAAACCTAATTCTCTCATAGAGATTACAAACAAATCAGTTCAAGTATGACCATTGGATTACATAATAATCTCTATACATCATTCAAGATAGCCTCGACCGCTCCTTGATCACCACTTCATCGAACTCTGTAACTCCTCATGTGGTTTGCATTACATGCAATCTAATTACTTGTTCCCAAGATAAAAACCATTATCTCAATGCACCAAAAATCATTTGAAACTCTTCTCATACAACATGTATATGTGTCATAATCATTATCACTCATCATCAAATCATAAACCAATACAACCAATTCACCAAAATTCATCGGTTAAGTTTTATCATATCAACAAGTAGGGTTTACTAGTTGATCTCACTTCTTCTTAGTAATATTGGTTTCCTCCACAAACTCACCTACCGGTTGTAGTTCCCTTCACTAGCTCTTCCTACCGGTTACAAAACAACATTATAACAACATTATTACATCATCATTACTGGTTAATTGACATCAACAACAACATAACATTTCATTAATGCAATATTCATGCAAATTCCAACAATCTCCCCCTTTGGCATTGACGACAATACAAATATCAATACCCTTGATTTTTATGATTGTGAATAGGAATCCTGGTTTACCTTTTACCATGTACTCTCCTTGTCTTCAGCTGGTAGCTAGCTATAGATATTTCTCTCTATCAATCATATAATTATTCTTCCCATAATCACATAGTTCTTCTCCGCCTTTGACAACAATGCCAAAGTGAAAATATAACATACAATGTCAAACTTCACTGTTCAGCATCATCAATCTGCAACTTGATGCTCCCCTTGTGGAATAACTCCACTCTACACCAATCCTACTGTAAAATTCTGCAAGTAGCTCTGAAATTGATGTACTCTACATCATGCTCAATTGACCTCATGAAGGGGTACAACTCCTAGTTGACTTATAAGATACTCAAAATTAGTCTTAGGCAAAGGTTTAGTAAAGATATCTGCAAGATGCTCCTTGGTAAAAACATGCTCCAATATCACATCTTTACTCTGCACTTTTTCCCTCAAGAAATGATACTTCAATTCAATATGTTTGGTTCGTATATGCAAAACAGGGTTCTTGGAAATATTTATGGAATTGGTATTGTCACATAAGATCTTTATAGGTTTTGTAAACTTCATCTTGAAACCTTCAAAAATGTGTCTCATCCAGATAGCCTAGGTACAATTCATATAAGATGCAACATACTCAACTTCAGCAGTAGACTATGATATACAACTCTGCTTCTTTCTACTCCATGAAACAAGTCTTCCTCCAAGAAAGAATGCTCCACCAGTTGTGCTTTTCCTATCATCAACATTACCTGCCCAGTCTGCATCTGTATACACCTTCAAATCAAAGTTACCTACATATGGATACCATAATCCATAGTCAATAGTACCTTTCAAATATCTAAATACCCTCTTGGTTTCTATCAAGTGTGTTTCCTTTGGATTCTTCTTAAATCTAGCAACTAGACTAGCTACATGAGCTATATTCAGTCTATTGTGAACAACATAGTGCAATTTCCAAATCATTGACCTGTACTCCTTTTCATCAACAAATGTGGCTTGATCTTAGACAATTTACATCCTCTAACCATTGGTGTCCCAACTAGTTTATAGTCACTCATTCCAAATGTCTTTAATACCTCTTTCACATATTTAGACTGTGTGATGAAAATACCACTCTTCATTATCTGAATTTGCAAGCCTATAAATTTTTTTATCTCTCCCACTAGACACATTTCAAACTCACTTTTTATTTCATTTGCAAAGTCATTTCTCATGTCATAATTGCCTCCAAATATGGTATCATCTACAAACATTTCACTAACCAGTATCTTATCTCCTTCAAACTTGAGATATATGTTGTCGTCTTCACTGGTTCTCTAAAAACCTATCTTCATCAAGTGTGAATGAATCCTTTCATACCATGGTCTTGGTGCTTGCTTTAACCCATATAGTGCCTTGTGCAGCTTACATACCATGTCTTTTTCATCAGTCAAAGCATAACCATATGGCTGATCAATGTATACTTCTTCTTACAGTATTCCATTAAAAAATGTTGACTTCACATCCATCTGATATACTTTGAATCCCTTATATGCTGCAAATGCAAGTAAAGTCCTAACACCTTCCAGTCTAGCAACCAGTGCAAAAGTCTCACCATAATCTTCTCCTTCTTCCTATGCATAACCTTTTCAAACTAACATAGCTTTGTTTGGACTACTATACCATCTTCATTTAGTTTGTTCCTAAATACCCACTTAGTACCTATCACATTTTTATTCACCAGTTTGGGTACTATGGTCCATGTGTTGTTTTTCTCAATTTGATGAAGCTCCTCCTCCATAGATTTAATCCAATGATCATCTCCAAATGCTTCCTTAGCAGTTCTAGGCTCAATAGCAGAGATCATGCAAGAATTTTCTCTGATTCTTCTTCTGGTTAACACTCCAACATCCTTATCTCCAATAATCTGGCTAGGATTGTGATTGAGTCTCACATACCTTAGAATAAAATGATCATTATCTTCAGGTTCTTCTACTCCATTATCATCATGTTCTTCAGAATCTACCTGTTCAAGTTGAACAACAACATTCTCTTTACCAGTTTTAGGTTTCACCAGTTCTGGTTCCAAAAACAAAATGCAAGGATCTTCATCCTTTTTCTCCACATTGGTTTCCCTTGAGACTTTAGGATACTCATCCACTCAAACATCATCACTCTCAATTATTCTTTGTGTTTGGTAGTTGTAACATTCGTAGGTCTTACTCTTGGTGGAGTAACCAAGAAATATACCTTTATCACTTTTATCCTCAAACTTACTAACATAGTCACCTCTCGTAATAAAACATTTACTACCAAATATCTTGAAATAACTGACATTAGGTGATCTACCATACCAGTATTCATAAGGAGTCTTATCCTTATCTCTTTTTACCAATAATCAGTTCATAGTATAGACAACTGTACTAAAAAATTCTCTCCAAAAATTTTTTGCTACACCTCCTTGTATCAACATCATTCTAGAAGCTTCAACAACTGACTAGTTGTTCCTCTCTACAATACTATTTTGTTGTGGTGTCCTTGGTGCAGAAAGTTGTTGTTTGATACCATTTTCTTCACAATATCTAGTGAATTCCTCAAAAGTAAATTCACCACCTTGATCAGTCCTCAAACACTTTATCTTCTTACCACTCTCCTTTTCAGCTAAGGCCCCGAATGCCTTGAACTTACTAAATGCTTTTGTTTTATCCTTCAAGAATGTGACCCACATCATTATTGAGCAATCGTCAGTGAAGATCATAAAATATCTGTCACCTTAAATACTTTTAGTCCTTATTGGTCCACAGAGGTCTGTATGAACCAATTCTAATAGATGTTCTACTGAAAAAGACTTGCTCTTAAAAGTCGAGGATGTCATCTTTCCCAACTGACATTCCTTACATAGAGAATTAACCGGTTTGTCCAGCTATGGTAAACCTCTCACTATCTTGGACTTACTCACTTTTATAATGTAATCAAAGTTTATATGACAAAATCTCCTATTTCAAAGCCAACTATCATCTACTTTAGCAATTAAACAGTTGTTGACTTTATGATTTAGGTGAAATAGGTTACCTTTATTCTACTTGTCAATTGTAATCAGCTCACCTTTGTTCCCATAGATTTTGCAAATACAATTCTTAAACTCCAATGGGTATCCTCTGTCACTAAGTTGAGAAACACTCAAAATATTGTGCTTTAGTCCTTCAACCTAGTAGACATCATCTGCACTGTTCTTTCCATTAAGAGAAATAGTTCCCTTACCTCTTACCATGCAGGGTGAGTCATTACCAAATCTCATAACTTCACCATCAAATTCCTTCAAAGAAATAAATTTTCTCTAGTCACTAGTCATGTGATGTGAACAACCACTATCAATGATCCAATCATCAAAATTATCCATGTGAGAAACTAATTCTTTATGATTAGATGTCTCTTCTTTAATGGCTACAAAAATAATGTCTTCATTAGCATCACCCTTAGATTCCTAATCAGTGATACCACCATCAACTGCAATAAGACAATCTCTTTTGCCTTTTCCTTTGTACTTTTTGAACTTCTCTCGCTTGTGCTCATTGTCACCATTAGGACAGTTAACTGCAATGTGTCCAATCTTGTTGCATGCAAAACATTTCAAAGGTAATTTACCTTTGTATTTACCGGTACCTCTAAGCAACCACTTGGCCAACAATGCTTCAAGCTCAACCAAACTGTCTTCATCATCAACTTCTCTACTGGATTTAGATTCATAAATTTGACTGACATCTCTACTTTTCCTCATAGATGGGCTAGAAACTGAAGCTCTAAATGTAGATTTATATTTATGAACACTACCATCATAACCATTCAATTCAAAAGTAGTAAGCTTACCAATGATGGAGTCAAGAGTTACCTTAGTTTTATCAATTGACTTTATCTCTTGAATGGCTGCAACTCGGATAGCATAGATCGGTAGAAGGGTTCTCAACACCTTGATAACCACTATGGAATCTTCCACTTTACCACCAGCATTTTTGATCTCACCAACTATCTCTTTTATCCTCTGACCTTATTGTTGAATATTCTCACCTTCAACTATCCACATGTCATCAAAATTTCCTCTTAGACTCTCTTCTTTGGCAATCTTCACATGTTTATCACCACTATAAATATCTTCAAGTTTCTTCTATACCTCATAAGCAATCTCTAGACCATGGACATCTACATATTTTGCATCAGACAAATAACTGATAATAGCCTCTAGTGATTGATTGTTTTGTTGTTTCTCTTTCTTTTGATCCTCAGTCATAATCCCACTAGGTGCAACATATTGAGTACCAACATGTTCCTAGTATTGACTTCCTAGACTCTTGATATAAATTTTCATTCTATCATTCCATATCTTGTAGTTCTCTTTATTAAACTTTGGACCTTCCTTCTTCATCATGTTCTACAAGATCTTTACCTCAAGCTGTTAAGCTTAGACCTTAGAGGATCTGAGAAGCTCTGATACCAATTGATGGTATGATGAAATAATAAGGATCCAGTCAACTACTAAGAGGGGGGGTGAATCAGTAGATAGAAAATTGATAATAAACTTTTACCAATCTCAAAATAATCCTCTCAAAGCAAACTCTAAACGGACAAGTTAAACCACTGAACTACAAATGCAATATCATTGTCAAGTTAAATTGGTTAACTGTTATAATAGACTAACAGTAAAACAACTTGAAACTCATAAACATCCAAATACTTTACTGACATAAGTAAAACCTCATTTCATATTGATGTCGGTTAACATAATATATCAAAGTGAGCGGTTAAGCAATTCAACCATAGTAAACATAACCACAAAAACATTCACCACTTGACACAATATTTTTGACATGGAAACTCAAATGGGAAAAACCACTATGGGGATGAATACCCACAAGTATTCTGAACTCTTCTGAAGTTCACCCTGTTAGGAGCCAAGCTTGTTAACACTTTACAAAAAGTCTTGTTAAGAACAAATCTTGTCAGGGACCACCCGATTAAGGGATTGACTATAATTCCCTATTAGAAGTAATACCCTGTGAGGAGTAAACTCAGTAGAGGATTTGAAATCCAAGCTAATGGACCACCTATTTAGAGGATTTGAATAACACTAAGCTTGTTAGAGCTTACCCAGTTAGGGGATTTTAACTATTGTATTGATTAGAAAACAACAGGGTTTGCTAATCTGTTTGAATAACACTACACTTGCTTGTTCAGATCCTTTTCATGCTCCTATCTGCCTTTACACAGATTGCAGATACATCATTTGGTTCAACAACCACACTCTCACTCTTAGCTACAAATTTCCAACTCTAAAACAAAACAACTCGTTAACCTTATAAACAAATCAATAGGTCGGTAACACAACACAAACCTAATTCTCTCATAGAGATTACTAACAAATCGGTTCAAGTATGACCATTGGATTACATAATAATCTCTACACATCATTCAAGATAGCCTCGACTAATTCATCGAACTTTGTAACTCATCACATGGTTTGCCTTACATGCAATATGCTTCCTCATTCCCAAGATAAAAAATGTTATCTAAATGTGCTAAAAATCATTTGAAACTCTTCTCATACAACATGCATATGTGTCATAATCATTACTGCTCATTATTAGAACAACCAATACAACCAATTCACCAAACTTCATCTGTTAGGGTTTATCTTATCAACAGGTAGGGTTTACTGGTTGCTCTCACTTCTTCTTAGCAATACCAGTTTCCTCCACAAACTCACCTACCGGTTGCTATTCCCTTCACTAGCTCTTCCTACCGGTTACAAAACAACATTATTACAACATCATTATCGGTTAATTGACATCAATGACAACATAACATTTCATTAATGTAATATTTATGAAAATGCCAAATGCCAACATGCTCCACTCCCCAAAATCCAATAGCCAGAAGAAGAGAAAAGGGTAGACATTAAGGTTAGGTCCTCAAATTTATTCAAAAGGACAAGGAAATGGCTAGAAAAAAAAGAGGGCACATGCTAGTTCTTCCTCATAGAAAGGCACACCTAATGCAATGAGGATCTCTTCCTAGATCTCCTAGATCATAAAGGCCACATCTAATACAAGACAACTTCTCAAAGAGATAGGTCATAACCTAGCGGCAATTAGAAGCCACCAGAAGAGAATAATAAGTTCAAGTTATTCTATGAAGGAAGCGTGCCCAATTCACCAAAAAGGAAAAGAGATGGGAGACAAGTGACACCTATATCTCTCCCTAGCCAACAATTGTTGACTCTCACCATGATTGCTCTTGATAATGAATCTCTCATCTTTGACCAAATTGGTAGAGATAATATTTTAATTTTTTGGTTAAATTTTTTTGACAATCTAACCCCAAGAGAACTAGTATCCTCAATTCTTCCTTCTGCAACCATAGATGCTACTATTACCAATGTTTCTAATATCTCTACCACCATTTCTTCCCCTCCCTAGATTAAAAAAGTTGTAGAAAAGTAGAAACAGTGTACCACTATGGCCAAGATCCATGTAGACACAAAAGCCACAAGCTACTAGGGGATATGCCCAAACCAAAGAAAGCCAGGCGAATGTCCAAGATGATCGTTGACCCGAATACAAAAAAAACCATATATTAGAGATTGTTGATCCTTTAGTGAGAAAGAATGAACATGAGATCATAGAAATAGATTCAAGTTGAGACAGATCGATATGTGTCCCTCCACCAATGAAGGAGACATTTACCATGCCAAGTTGTTAGTGAGCAACTTGTTAAAGAGAATAAAGTTAGAAGAGAAAAAAAATGAGAGCTAATGCAACAACTAAGTGTCCTAACTACCTTCATTCAATATATCCTGCAAGCCCATGCCCCACCTGTAGAAGGCACTTTAGAGATCGTATCACTGGAAGGTGTCAGTTTAGATAAATTAGAATGAATCAAGAGATGTAGGGCCATGAAAAGGACAATTGGTGCATCGGTGAGCAAAGTTATTGTGAATGGCATGGTATTAATTGAAAATGGTTTATGGGCCTACACCCTGCTCATAGAGAAAATGACTGCTCTTTGTATTGATTTAAAGAATTCGAAGAGGGAAAGGGGAATCCAAGCAATAGTTTTTAAGGAGTTAGGAGAAATCATAAAAATACCTCCCAATATTTTGATAACTAAGTGTATACACATAAAAATGGCTATGTGCGATTAGATAAATATTTAATATTTATTTAATAATTATTCTTCTATTAAATAGTTAATTTGAAAAGATTAATTTATTTAACTCATTTCATGTCCTTCTATTAATTAATTTAATTAATTAATTAATTTATCTTATTCCTCTAATATTTAATTATTCCTTCAATCAATCAAATATCTAATATTTAATGGTTATTCCTCTATCCTATAGTCTCAAATATTAAATAATTTCTTAATTATTTAATTTCATTTCTAACTTACCTTCCATCTCCACTTCATCTTTCCTTTGCCAACTCATCCATCATGTGGCTAAAATAATTCAACAAAATTAAAATAAATAAAACATTTATTAGCCACTTATCTTCAACTTCCAAAATAAATGAAATATTGTGTACGTACACATATTTCTTAACCCTCTTCTATATTCTCTCCAACATCCCTACATCTTAGGAAGGACTTGAGTCCACTTGTCCTCTCATGCCTAAATCTTCTCCAACCATCCCTAGATTCCCTCAATCAGCAACCCAGTCAAGGTGAGATGAGTGACACTTGTCTTCTCCTTCCCCCTTTCTCTCAACCTTCACCTTTTCTCACAACCATTCAAATTTACAGATCTGATCATGACCATTGATCCAGGACACATCATCTTATCCTCTCAAAGTCTATAAATGTGGGATTTTGAGTTGATAACAATTTAGTCTTCAAGTGAGTTTTCAAGTTAACAATTTGAGTAAACTTATGCATCCGTGAGTTTTTATCTTGAAGCAATTTAGCAATTTAGCATTTCTCATTTAGCATAATCATTTAGCTTTAAATCATTTGCATTGTACATCATAGTATTAGTTATCAGTCCATTCTTCATATGCCATCTTGGAAGCTATCAGTTCTTATCTGAGAGCAAATCATCTGCAACCAGGAACAGTGGAGTTAGGACACAATGAGACTTAAATCATGAAGGTAATAATAGTGTTTTTATTTTATATCAATTTCATGTAGTTTCATTGGTTGAGTTTAGATTTCCTATAGCATTTCCTTTGTATTTTGTGAAACCATCATGTTGCAGGTAGTATTCTAATGATGAAATTCAAGTCGACACATTTTGGCACCCACCGTGGGGCTAGAGCGTCACATATATCTTTCTAATATCTTGTCTAGTTCTCGCAAACATAAGTTTAACGCATTTGTAATTTAGATTCACGCCTGTGTGAGTTTTGACAGCTCTTTTGTTTAATAGATTAGTGCTTTTGTCTCGCAAGTTAGCGCATTTGGCTTTTAGGTTAGTGCATTTGTCAGCAAATCAACGCATTTGATTCTTAGATTAGGGTTTTTGTCTCTAAGATTAACGCATTTGTCATTTTGGTTAGCACTTTTGTCAATGAATTCTCATTTTTAAGTCCATAGAGAAGCGCTTTTGTCCTCTAGGTTAGTGCTTTCGAGGTGGAAGACAATGCATTTTCTAGGATAGCACTTTTATTTGCAACTAACAAACTTTTTCAGCAGATCTGAATGTCTAAGAATTGAAATTTTTTAACTACTAACATATCTATGTGCAAGATTGTTTTTAAGAAAATTTCATGCATTTCCTCACATAGTTAATTAGGAGTTTTAATTTGGAAAGTAACACATCATATCTTGCTCATTTGGCTTAACTAAGGGATAAATTGACAACATGCAACTTGTATTTTGAGTGACTTCTTTAAAGTAGTTGCACATGGATTTTAGAAGGCTAAAATAAACTTGTGTTTTATGTGCTTGATGAAGTAGTAGGTAAGTATTCTCTCACCCTCATACAGTGATCAAAAAACCAAACCTACTCTCTTTTATTTGTAACCTTTAGAGGGCATGCCTTCCTGAACTGCCTTGAGGGGGCTAGTGAGAGGGGAACGACCCAAAGTGGAAATGAGCTAATACTGAGTCCTTGATCCACTCTAAATAGATCGTGTTTGTGACGAAAGTCACAAGCAATATGTGCTGATAAATTCATATCGACACTATGTTTCCCCATAAACCCTATGGAGTGTAACCTCTATAGGCTAGGAACCTTTTGTATCTACAGAGATGAAAGTGTTGCATGTATGGCCACATGACCGGAAGCCTTTACTAAAAAAAACTTGTACTAGTTGTCAAAATCCTTCTAATTATTGGCGTAGGATTTTGGACCTCTAAAGCGACTCACACACATACGGTTCTTAGTAGAGATATAAAGTTTTCCATGAGGAGTTTTCATCAAAACTGGTGCTTGGCTTCCCCAGAGAAGTGAGTTTCGAGGGTGGAGCCAGTGGGGTCAAGCATCTAAATATCTACTTTGAATAGCATAGCCTAGGGGGAAATCCCATGTGAGATTCAACAATTATTGTCTCAACCTACCATAAGATTTGTACTTGCTTGTGCATTTTATTTTTCAAAACAATGTGTCTTCTATGTCTATAACATGCTCAAAATGGTCAAAAATTGAAGAAAGTCCTCATCTAAAAATGAGCAAAAAATCCAACAACATGCTGAAAAAATTGAAAAAAAAGAAGTCCTTGAAACATAGTCAGAGCAGTGCTTTCAAGCAACAAAATAGTGCATTTGTCCCAAATTTTTTTAAAAAAATTAGCACTTTTGACCAAAAAGTTAGCACAAATGCTTTCTCACATCTGAGGGAAAGCATATCAAACCAAATTTTTAAAGTCAGTATCAAAACACTTCTTGAGTAGATTTGTCTTTAAACTATCACACATCATCAAACTAGTTCGATAACTAGGTTACTAATCCAATAGGCTATTTCCAAAAGGTTTCCATAAGCATAAAACATTCAACAAGCTAGTGATTCAAACATCTTAAGTGCAAAAATCAACATCATTATCAGTTTCTCATCAGGATATATCAAATCCTCTATCATGAAACTTGATCAATCCACCTTTTATTCATTACCTTGGATATATCTTTCCTATTTTTAACCTAGGTTATATCAAAATGAGAATTGCACAGTCCAAGGGGTTGAGCTTAGTTGGTTAAAGCATCAAGTTCTCAATGTGGAGACCCAAGTTCAACTTCCATGAGGGACACCTTTGTGTAGAATTCTAAGTTGTGACTCTTGGTCTTCCATTGGTTGTATTTGTCTCATTGTTTAAAGTGGATTTCTAATTTGTGACCCTTGGTCTTCCAATTGTTGTTTCTAGTTTGGTGCTCGAAAGGAGCTAGTATTTGTAATAAGTTTGCTCGAAAGGAGCTAGTATTTGTAATAAGTTTGTAACGTGCATACTCAAATGAGAAAAAATGAGCTTTGTGATTCTATGATACTTAATACAAAAAAAATAAAATTGCACTCACATTGGAATCAAGCAAACTTGTAAACTATCATGTGCTTATAGGAATTTTAAGTACCTCCTTAAGAAAAGAATGCCTAGTTATAAAGCTACTCAGAAGAGGATAAGATTCTTGTACATCAATCACAAGATCTTATTAAAACATAGGACATTCCTACACTGTTTTCATCACTATTTACATGGCTGTGGGACAAAATTTGATGGAAAATTTTGCAAGGACGTTCTTTTCAAAAAAGAGACACTTTATCATGACGAACCAACAATAATGGTAAAATAAACAAAGCATACCTTCCTAAACCAATAATCACCTATTAAGTTGTCTTTAGAAGGTCAAAAACTTCAAATTTTTTGAAACAATCACGTGCTAGTTTAGACTAGAGCTCAATACGAACAACTCAGAAAACAACAAAAACAAATGGAAGAAGAAGATGATTCAACATTCCAAAATTTTGGGTATACTACTATTGATGAAGAAGCAGTCAATAACACCATTAGAGACCTTGAGCAAGATTTCAAATTTGATAGACTAATGGAAAAATTATTAGCAAAGCAAAAAGAAAAATATATTTTGATGTTGGCAAAGTTAGGAGCTAAATTGCCACAAAAATTTAATGCAGAAGGCTTGAAACAAGATGCAGAGACAAGCAACACGTAAAACATAGATGATCCAAATAATGAAGATATAAACAAAGAAATTCATGAAGAAACAAGAAAAGAACATGATGACACAAGAAGAGAGCATAGTGATAGAAGAACATTGGAAGAAACAAGGAGAAACCATATGGATAATCCGTTGTTAAATCTCACTCATCAAATGAAAACTCTACAACAACAAATACAAGATATGAAGAATAGAACAAGTTCCAAGAAGTGTTCATTGGAAGATATTTGCCCATATCCTTTTGACAAAAGTTTGAATATGATACCATTTCCACAACATTGCAAAATCCCTAAATATGATAAATAAGATGAGAAATCTGATCCTCAAGATCACATTAGGGAATTTTGTACTATGAGTATGGAATTCACACATGACAAAACTTACCTAATGCATCTATTCCCTAAGAGTTTAAATGGAAAATCAATGGAATGGTTCTCAAGATTACCATCTGGAATCAAATCTTTTGAAGAACTTGTGAATAGGTTTATTTCACAATACTGCTACAATGTATGAAATGAGATAAAAATGTTGTATTTATGCAATGTAAAGCAAAAGAATGGTGAATCTTTCATGATCTTCTTGCAGCGATGGAAAAAAATGTTTAATAGGTATCCAAGAGATGTACCTGATCAAGAAAAAATGGACATATTCATTGATAATCTTATAAGTGAAATCATTTATCATCTAAAAATGCAATGTTAGAATGGTCTAAAAATAGAAGACACAATGGTAAAGAAAGGAGAGCTAAAACTTTACAATAATTCTTATAATAACAACCACAACAACAACAACAATGACAAACCCAAGTTCTGGTCAAAGAATAGGAATGTCATCAATGGACAAAATGACGACAATAACCTTATGAAACAACAACCAATCTTTAATCTATTGAGTCAAATCCCAAGTAATAACAATAAAGAAAACAATAAATCTGAGTCTTTCTTCTCCAATCCTCACAGGAAATTCACAAACATTGGAGAACCCTTGGAATCAGCTTTGAAAACTCTTCTTGGGAATAAATTGATTATTTTACCAGAAGTAAGAAGTTATGAACCACAAGTCAAACCTAATTGGTGGAACGACAATCATTTTTGCAATTACCATTGAAATAAAGGACACCAAACTAATGATTGTCAAAGATTGAAGCACCTTATCCAAGATTTAATTGATAATTGGAACTATCATAGTGGATAGTCATAAGACAAACGAATCACATCTAGCCTTTAAAACTCTGCTTCCAAACTATGAAAAAGGTGAACAATCTAAATCAAAAGATGACAAAGGCAAAGATAAAGTGAAATACACTTATACATATGATGATGTGGTAACTGTCATCATCGTTAAAGATAACATACCTTCAGGACCAATCAACATCATTACAAGAAGCAAAGCGAAGGTCACATTTCCGGGTATAACAAATGAATCAACATCCACTTCACGATAATATAACTTAGTGGAATAATTACAAAGAATACCTGCTCAAATATCAATTTTGGAACTTCTCAAAGTTTCACCTATGCATAAGGAAATTTTGGAAAAAGCTCTAATGGAAACAATAGTTTCAAAAGAATTGGATGTAGATCAGTTCCAAAACATGGTGGGACACCTGATAGCCCCTCATCACTTATCATTTTTTGAAAATGATGACGCATCCTTGCAACATCCTCACAATTCTCTCTTACATGTTGAAGTCACTGTAGACACCTAAAAATGGTCAACACTTGTGAGGTCATACTTTAACATTTGCGCATTGCCTCATTTTAGTCTCGCTTTCGAATTTGGTCTTGTCGACAACACTATCCAATCATGATTTTGATCGATTTTATCCTATCACATCAATGTCCGTGCTAATTTGTTATCATTTTGGACATCGTCAATCCTAATTAGGGTTTTGTCCTCTTATCAATCTTATCATCAATCTTATCATTTTGGACATCGTCAATCCTAATTAGGGTTTTGTCCTCCTGTCAATCTTGCGATCGATTTGTCATCAATCGTTGCTCTCTTATCAATCTTATCATCAATCTTATCATTTTGGACATCGTCAATCCTAATTAAGGTTTTGTCCTCTTTTCAATCTTATCATCTGGCGATCGGTTTATCAATCTTGTCGTTTTATGATCGATTTGTCATTGATCATTGTCATGTTCGATCTTGTCATTTGTGATCGATTTATCATCGATCGTGGGTCATTTTCAATCTTGTCGTTTTGCAATCTATTTTGTCGTCGATTCTTGTCCTCTTGTTGATCTTGTCATTTTACAATCAATTTTGCTATTGATCATTGTCTGTCTTAATTATTTCAATTTGGATCAATTTGTCATTGTTCCTCGTCAATTGGCGCATTTTATCAATCAAATCATTTATCACATTGGTCATTTATCAGTCCAAAATCAAATCAAATCGAGTCAATTATCTTTCAAGACCTAATTCGTCTTCCAAGGTTTCATGATTTCATCATTTAACCTTGTGTGTCATTTTCTTCCTTTAGGATTAAATAATTTATTTATTTATCCTAAGTCTTCTTGTCACAATTAAATATTCATTTAATTGGCTAATTATTCCTTTTTGTGAATTGATTAATAAATGAAAAATTATTAATTAATTCACTAATTCCTAATTTCTAATTTCCTAATTTCTAATTTCTTATTTCCTCTTTTTCTAATTTTTCTAATTTCTTAATTCTTAATTTCAATTTCCTCCTATTTCTCTCCTAAATTTATGGAAATGACATAGAAATTTGTCATAGAATTTGTCATAAATTGTCATAAATTCTTGACATAGAAATTTGTCATGAATTGTCATAAGCCTTGCATAGCAATTTGTCATAGATATGTCATAATTTTGCTATTCTTGATTTGAATTTCCATTTGAATTGCATCATGCTAATCTTGTCATTTATCCAATTCTTCTATAAATTGGATGATTTTCAATCAAAGCTAATCCCGAATCCGAATCCTTAATCAAACTACCGAACTTACGCTTCTAGTACTCTTGAGCTTTTCATCAATCTTGCTTTCAATTGTATGTGCACTTGTAGGTGAGATCCACAAATCCATTGAAGAGGAAAGAACAACAATGGAGCCGCATGGAAGGAGAATTCAATTCTGCATTTGGTTTGCATAATCTTTCATTTTGAATGCTTTGTTTTCATATCTCTATTGAGTGTGCTTAGGATTAGGTTCATTTGCAATGAGTGCTCTCATGATTGAGTTATTATGTCTTGTGTTTTGATTGATCTACTTATCTTTTGATGATTCCTAATTTTGATGCTACAGTCACCATTAATAAAACTCGTTTCAAACGTGTACTCATAGATGATGGAGTTGGCTTAAACCTTTGTGCATTAAGTTTAATAGAGGCTTTGGGATATTCAGAAAATGCAGTAGATCCAAAGAAGAAAATAACCATTAAGGATTATGATGAAGAAGAACATTCTTCTAAAGGAACTATGGTGTTACCAATCAAAATAGGACATGTGGAAAGGAATACATTATGTCAAGTTTTAGATTTGAACCTCTCTTATAATATTCTTCTGGGAAGGCCATGGATTCACAACATGCAAGAAGTTCCTTCTACATATCACCAATGTGTAAAGTTTCCTCATGAGGGACAAGAGGTCACTATAATTGCAGACTCCAGCCAATACTACAATAATCTGAAGCCAACACAAGATACAAGAGTTCCACATAACAGAGAATTGCTATATCCTACCAAAGAAATTCAAGAAAAGTTATGAGAAACCTTCGAGAAAAAGATCAAATTAAATGATGAAGGAATGGGAAAATATTCTTTGCATAATTTTCCATTTACCTAAATCATATGGAAATCCTACAAATGTTCAACCACGGATCTTAGAAAAATCAAAAGAAATTTTTAATGGAGCATTTGTTAGAGCTGGAACACTTGCAGAAGAAACTGAAGACAAGGACATTTTTGGTTGGTTGTACGAAGATGAAAATGAAACTATAACAACAACCACAAAAGTCAATATTCCCATAGAGCAATATGGTAATGGTTATAAGATCATGCAAAAAATGGGATATGAAGGAAAAGGACTAATTGGTAAGCAACAACAAGGTATTTCAGAACCTATTTTTCCTCACTCACAATCTAAAGAAGATAAATCAGGACTTGGATATCCAAAATCAAATAAAAAAGCAACAGAATTATCAACAACCAATGTGGAGAAAGAAATCAGTCCCTAAAGAAGAACAATGGCAAGAAAAGCTACATCAAGTAGTATAAATAGTAGCCAATAAGCAAAAACAAGAAGAATATGAGAAAAAACAAGAAGAACTTGCAATCAAAAGAGAAGAAGAATCTTGGAAACAAGTTCAAGGAATATGAGCAACTGCTAAATCTGAACAAGATATTCTAGAAGTAGTAAAAGAAAAGATGGCCAAAATCAGAGAACTATTTGCACCATGCAATATTCCTGTATGGTATAGTGGTGTAATCCTAGACAATGGTTTAGAGATAGATTCAAATGACTATGAATGGAGTCCAGATCTATCATCTAGTGTGTCATGCCCAAACTTTTGGGCAAAAACAGAACAATTTTTTTTTTAAAACAACATAAATACACTAAATAATCTACATTTAAAATGGAATAAATAAGTTGTCTTAACTAAAGGTTAACTCAGGATTAAATAGAATGGTTTCCTAAAGTTGGTTTAATCAAATCCATCATTATAGCATCAATATTTAGAGTAGACTAATTATTCCCTTAAAAGGGTCGTCACAACTTAATTAATTAATTAAACTAAATTAATTAATTAAACTAAATTAATTAATTTTCTCTAATTAAAATTTCTCCAATAATAAATCAAGAGATATTAATTATCTCAAGAGTATTAAAATACTCAAGGCTACATAAAATAATGTTAACTCATATTAAAAATAATTAATTGAGCAAATGCGAATACGCTTTTAAATTAAACTAATAGAGTTAACCAAATCAAATATAATATTAGACTAATAAATTCATTTTATATTAAAGTCGCATTTAAATCCCCTTAGATATTTAAATTTTAACTATTAAATATTTGGCCAACAATGACCTCATAGGTTAAAATTTTATGTTATACATTTAATAAATTCCATTAATAAAATCCCCAAAAGAATTTTAACCCAAACAACTATATTTAATTAAATATGGAAACTAGCCTATATGTGTGTGTGTGTGTGTATACTTACACACATTCTCCTAAATAAAGTCTATATTAAGAACTAATTTTACCCTAGTCAATAATAGAAGTTATATATTTCTACATATTGACTATAGACAAATTGGGGGAGGGGGTGTAAAAGAATTCCCCCTCATTTCATTTTATTTAATAATTTAAATGTGAACCATAACTAGGGTTGATTTATCTTTTATAGCAACTCTTTTCTTTTCATCTTTTATTTTCCATCAAGCTAAACCTAACTCGAAATTGGGCTAGGGTTACTTGCTCTTCTTTTTTTTTTGTGTGTGTGTGTAGTGAAAGAGGGAAAACCAGGGCCAAAGAAGTTTCATGGAGGGCCAAGGATGGAATGGGGTTTTATTTTATGGAGGCTGTGGGGTTGCAAGAAGGGAGGCGATCGTGGGCACCCTGTGGGTCGCAGCCCATAGTGTGGCTCGAGACACCCCATGGGTTGCACCCACAGGGAGCCTTCGGCTCCACGAGCAGAGTGGGCAGGGCAAGCAAACATATATTTTTAATTTTTTTTAATATATATATATATATTTTTAAAATTTTAAAATCATTTAAAAGTTAATATATATATGTGTGTGTGTGTGTGTGTGTGTGTGTGTGTGTGTGTGTGTGTGTGTGTGTGTGTGTGTGTGTGTGTGTGTGTGTGTGTGTGTGTGTGTGTCTTTAAATATAAAGGCAACCCACATAATAATTGTTTTTCTTAAGAGGTCACAATAGCTAGATGAGAAATCTAAGACATCAAACTTAACTCTTATATAATATAAATATATATGTATATATATTGGAGAATATATGTATGTATATACTTATATTCTTAAATGATTTAAACAACATTTCTAAACTTAGAGTAGGATATTAATAAATAAACATAATAGAATAAATTTGCTTTCTAACAATATCATAATGTTAACTTTAGATCTAAAGTAACCATATCTAGATCTATTTACTTGCTTCTTTACATGCATTTACAGAATAGAAAATATGACAGTGATATTTTATTTACAGCTGCAACTAATTATTTCAAAATCCTCTAAAACAGTAAGATAGAATGCAATATTAATGCTAACTCTAAGATATCTATTTATTTTTCCTTTGTATCTGAACTATTGACTTAAGCAAATTTCATTTCTATATTAAAGTGACTACTTTATTAACATTTAACTATCTTAGATCCAAAATCGGCAATTTGTTTTTATTTTTATACATTTATGTTATCTGGCCAACATGTAATCTGATATTATATATATCTTTGTAAGCCGATAAGGCATACAAGTTGTATAGGGTATATAGGTTAGTTTGATAGATCATTTTCATATAGACATGAGATAGGAGATTATGGATATGCGAATGTAATATGATGTGAAATATTTCAGAGAGATTATGTATGTGAGGAATCTATTGTAAGGGTTATTCTGGTAAAGGGGCTTAGAGTTTCAAACCAAAACAAAAAAAGCTTAAACCAGGTATTCTGGCATAGAAGATGCTATCTTAGCAGTTCACACTTCAGTGAGGCTCTTATTGTGACTGAGCAATGTTCTCTAGGGTGTAAGCTTTCCTGCAAGCACAAGCCCCTCATATTTTGTAATATCTCTTCATATGGCCAGTGGATTGATATTGTGGGTCACAAATCCCACCATGGTTTTTCCTCTTTGAGGTTTTCCATGTATAAATCTATGTGTTATGATTCTCATTTATGTGTTTGGCTTATTAGTTGCTTTACTTCTTTCAATTTTGTATGTACTGGTATAACGGTTGGTGTATGTATGGTTTAACAAGCTAAAATATACTATTCCAATATAACATTGATTCACACCCCCCCCCCTCTCAGTGTTATTGGTCTCCAATAGAATCATTTGAGGTGATAACTAGTAGAGATGTAGAGAGAGAGAGACTAGGCCATTCAATGATATACAGTCATAGACCAGGCACTGAGGGTAGGGAGAGCAATAGGTTATGCATATGTCCTCCGAGCATGGGAGGAGATTGGGTACTAGAGAGACCTATGCTATGTAGAAGTTCCTCCAGAGCTCAGAGAAGGGAGTCATAAGAGATCCTCTCAGACTATGACCATAGTCAGAGATAGGAGGCAGGCATCCAATGGTGAGGTTATGGGTCCACCCACACTACCAGGAGAAGGGGATATAGGAGGGGACAAACAAGGTGATCCTAGAGCAAGGACTTTGAGAGCTTAGATTCCTTTGAGGACATTCGGCTCTGAGGGAGGGAGTTCATCATAGCTCTCTTGGAACCCATTTTGTATCAATATTTTTATACGATGATGTAGACACCTTTGGGTGATTTTGTAGCCATATATGATATTGACATCGTATCATGACACTTCTTATTTTTCGATATATATATGAGATGATCCATCCTTGCGGCAGCTATATGAATGTGTTCCTATGTGATGATACATGTTACATGTATACACATTCTTATAATGATTCTATAATGCTTATGATGATGATTATGATATGGGTGCAAAAAATGTATATGATGAGATGCATTATTTTTGTTCTTTTATGTTTTATATGTCATGCATGATGCAAATGTGAATGTACTATATGTAGATGGATGTATGACATGCTATGATTATTCACATGATGAAAATGTAAATGTATATATATGATATACTAATCAATGGTGTGTGCAGGATGTGATGCAATTATGATTTATAAATGTATGTATACAATGAAAATCACTAGCATGTGGTGATGCAGGTGAATACTACATGAAATACATATATTTTTGGCATGTCATTATACTCACATGTGATAGCGGGCTACACGAACTTAGGAAGGACAATGGAGGTCAACCAAGAAAAGGGGACGAAAATTAGAACATATGAAAGTGAAAGAGCTTCTTGTTCTATTATCATCATTGAGCTTTATTATGGAAAAAAGGTTATGAAAATTGAGGTATAGGGTCAACCCAGAAAGTCATTGTACCCATTTGCATGCAGATCAAATAGTTGCAAACAAGGAATGCCCTAGTTCACACTAGACTCACAATGTCCTCATATCCTTTGACAAGTCATAGAATTACTAAGAGATAATCCACAGACAACAAAACAATAGGTGAACATATCCCATCCCTGCCTTTCTAGTAAAAGACATCTTGGAGATATAATCTCTATTCAGAGACATCCCAGAAAAGCTAAAAGACATGTCACCAAAAGAATAAAAACAAAAAAACAAGACTTAACATCAACACACAATGAAATCTTCAAGTTATTTGTGTTTCTTGCCACATACATTAACATGTTTGATTTGGTCACAATGTTGTCATCTTGGTAAAAGACAAATCATGTTGAAAACCATGTTGCTGCCAAAGTTTGTTGAAATCCCACTTCTAATTGTGTCTCTTCTAGAACTAACCAAATCCATGAAACAGATACTTTATTGCGAATTGTGTGTGAAAAGAATGAGGAATGAAAAGACGATGCTCCTCAAAACATGCGATGCTCAAGGTACCACTTCCATTACTAGATTTAGGATTTTGCCCCAGTTGTAGATTGAACTTGATTTATTATGGAAGGAAAGGGTGAAAAAGGGGAGGGTTTTATGGCTAACCAATCTTAAGTAGATCAATAACAAGCCATGATGGGAATGGGTAAATTTATTATGGATGGATAGACTGTGAGTGTGTGCAAAGAGAAAGGATGAGATTGAATCCTGAAGGATGGAGGAGAAATGTCTCCACACATGACATTGGTAACCCAATTTTTACCATGGTACTTGCCTAGGGCGCCACCGAAGTGGTTTTCACTATTGGATGGATTTAATTCTCTTTACCTTTTTTTTTTTCAATTTTTTTATCACAAGGTGCCTGTTTGCTTAGTTTTCACCAAGTAATGATTTTTTTTTTTTTTGATATATATTTTTTTTTTTTGTATTTTTGAATTAGGATATTTTGAAGAGCTATGTGTAAAACCTGCAAAGATGCATGTTGTTGATAGGATCCTCCAAAGGTTCTCCATCTAGTGTTGAGAGATGATATGCACCTGATCCATAAACTATGATGATGACATAAGGACCAAGCCAATTGGGCTCAAATTTTCATTTCTTTTCTCAGTCCTATTGATTTTTAGGATTCTCTCTCAATACTAAGTCACCTACCTCAAATGTATGAGGCTTTACCTTATGATTATAGTTGCAACTCATTATTTGTTGATAAGCCTTAAGATGATTAAAAATAGTTTGTCTTCACTCATCCAATAGCTCTAATTCCTATAAGTGAGAGACCCTATAGTCCTCATCTTTTATTATATCACATAAAGAGACTCCTAAGGATGGTAACTCAACCTCAATAGGAAAGATAGTTTGACACCATAGACAAGTAAATAAGGAGTGGCTTTGGTAGGTGTGCAAACACTTGTGCGATAGGCCCAAAGTGCGGGATTGAGTTGGATGTGCTAATTCCAGCCTGCGCCATTGACTGTCTTCTTGAGGATATGGAGAATGGTTTTGTTACACACCTCAACTTGACCATTACCTTGGTGGTAGTATGGAGTGGAGAATCGGTGGTTAATATGGAAGCAATCACAAAGTTCATGAACATCCTAATTTTTTAAGGGACATCAAGTTGTTTTTGATGATGGAAAGAGGAACACCATAGCAGCATATGATGGTGTAGACACCTAAAACTAGCACAACTAATTAACTGGATTTTATTCATTCAATCATCATTAAATTGCCTATTAATTAAATTAAGATTTAATTAATATCCCTATTCTTCTAATCGTCTATTAATTAAATTAATGTTTAATTAATATACCATTCTTCTATCTAAGCCATTTAATTAAATTCACATTTAATCAAATACCCCCCCTCTAGCCATTTTAATTAAATTCACATTTAATTAAAAATATCAATTTATTCCCTTTCCCATTTTAATTAAATCTACATTTAAATAAAATCTCCTTTACATCTAAAATAAATCAAAATTTATTTGTATATCCCCCCCCACTTGCAAAATCCTACAAATGCAAGTTGCATCCTCTTTTGGCTAAATTAAATCTTTTTAATTTACTAAAATTCCTATTTTCCCTCACCCACTTGCCAAATCCTAAATTTTCCACTTGCCCTCCTAATTTCTTCTAGAATCCCTCTAATCCTCCATTAATTAGCCCAATTCTCCTCATCATGCCCAACCCCTAAATTTGGGGAGTCACTTCCCCAAATTTGGAGAAAGTCTTCAAAATGCATTTAAGACCTTCTCCTTTCAATAAGGTAACTTGTTGAATACCCCTAAATTTGTAAGGCTCTTACAAATTTGTCCCCTAGATCACTAGTGGTTTTCCTCTTAGAGAAAGTTAGCCTCCAAAGTCTTCAAAAGGCATTTAATGCCTCTTACAAGCCCACACCCCTAACCCATGATGGTTTTCCACTTGACCATCTTTTATCCTTGCACAAGAGTTTACCTCTTGGACAATAGCTTGCTTCCGTGGATAAAAGCATTATCAAATGATGTCACCCCTTGAAGCCTTCCCTAATGCTTAATTAGTATCTAATGCTTATTTAGCATCTCTCAAGCCCTCTCAAGGTGACATTTGTCAACTTGGGTTTGGATTGAATCCCTCACATGGATTGATAACTTTCAATCCTAGCCCTTGTTGAGATTACTCAATCTCAACCATCTATTTCTCTATTTTCTCTATAAATAGAGTCTATTTCTTCAATCTAGGGATCAAGTTTTCTATTGCATCCAATCTATAGTCTAATTGTGTTGTGCAGGTTATCAAGGAGCTCAATACACATCACCAAGCATTTAGGCCATTTTAATTACATCATAGCTTAGTTTGTTTATAAATGTTTAGAATATCTTGCTAGCTTAATTCATATTATTTTCATAGCATTCTCATATCTCATCCACATATTAGCCTAATTATTTCACTTAATCTTTCAATTTGGAACTCATTTCATATCTCTATCTTGCATATTGCATCTTTATCTATCATCTCATCTTAGCTAGGATCTTAGTTGTAGTCATTTTGATCCTAGAATCATCATTCATAACTCATTCTCTAGGTTGTCATCTTGAGGATCAAGTGCTCTTCCAAGTGAGGTCCACCTTGAATCTTATAGATCTTTAGAGATAGAGGAGCATGGGATGGGCTTAGAAATCTTGAGATTTCTTAGACTAACAAGTAGATTAGTTTTCATTTTCAATCTCTTGATTTTACTAACGTAATGTCTCATGTGTGTGTGTGATTTGTATATTCTTCCAGGTGCAAGCATCCCCCACATTTTAACCACACAGATGTAATTGAGGATGAATGTTGCAATCTATTATCCGATGACTTGGGTGAGAGGAATGACTTCAATCCATTTCATAAAATATTCTATGGTATTGATAATGAATTTATGGCCATTGGAAGAAGGAGGGTGAATCTTGCCTATGAGATCGAGTGCCCATTGACAAAAGGGCCATGGAGTTGTGATCGGTTGAAGTTCCTGAGCTGGTGCATGAATGAGGTCTCCATGAATCTTGGCTAAGGCTAGACCACTAGAGTGGGCACCACATATACCTTCATGAAACTCATGTAACACAATTTGAGCTTCGTCACTTTCTAAACATCTAAGAAGAGTTCCATATAGACCTCAACGGTAAAGGGTATCAACTAAAATAACATAGTGAGAAGATTGGTGGATGAAGGTACGATGTAATAGTAGCCATGACATCTACAAATCAATTGTTATCCCTTGGAATCTAATCAAATATTATCTCTTTGAAGTATTGTTTGACGTCATCTACCATTTTCTTATAAGGCAATAATTTTTCATCTTTTGTTTGGTAGTCATCATTTGCTTGATGAATCACTAGTTGAGAGTCCCCAAAAACATGAAGTTCTTGGATCTTCCATTGAACCACAATTCATAGACTTGTTATTAACACCTCATACTCTACTATGTTATTGGTGCAAGGAAATGAAAATCAATAGGATTTAGGAATAGAATCCCCTTGAGGTGTGATAAAGAGGATGCCATCTCTTGCACCGTGTTGCATGTATGAACCATCAAAATATAATTGCCAAGGCTTTGTGTGTGTCAGAGCAAGAATGGATTCATTTAGAAACTCTGAGGTCATAGGAGTATCATCAATCATAGGTGCATTTGCTAACTAGTCTGCAATATCTTGTCCCTTGATGGATTTTCTATCAACGTACTCAATGTCAAATTCACTTAAAATCATAACCCATTTATCCAGTCTTCCTATAAGGGGTGCTTTGTTGAGAAGATACTTGAGTGGGTCTATTCTTGCAATGAGCCTAGTTTTTTGAGTGAGAATGTAATGGCACAATTTTTTAGAAAGCAAAAACTATGGCCAAACATGCACATTCAATTGGTGTGTAATTAAGCTCATACCTGACCAAAGTATGAATGGTATAGTACACTGCTCTTTCTTTTGGCATAACTGATGGTGTTGGCAGAACCAGTTCATTAGTTATTATTGTCATTAACAACAAATACTTCCCGATGAATAAGGCCAAGCTCATAGGCAAGGAGGTGTGGTAACCCTCAATGGTTTACTCATGGCTGCAAATAGTATGGAGGATTTAGTGCTTCCCTAATATATATTATTGACACACTTAAGAAGTGTGTTGGTCAAAGACTAATCGATTGAAGGATAAATAGAGTAGCTGACCAGTTAGTCAAGTATCCGATAGGTGTTGATATTGATTTCTTAAACTCGAAATTGAAATGATGATGTGGTCACAGGAGGTGACTCAAATTGCATTTTAGTAGTCTTATGTATGACCGAAACACTCTGGACAGATAGGTGATCAGTTTGCTTGATGATCAATGACCGGTGACAAAAGATGAAGAGTTACATTGGTGATATAGGTTGAAGGATGCTATCCACCAAGAATCGGGTCAGCTATCGGTAAGTTGGATGCAATAACCAAAGGTGAGTCAGTCAGGGTGAGATATCATAAAACAAACTACTAGTGAAGTCTACAACAATTAACAACTAGTTAAGGTGAGATTTGTGTGGATTTTCCAGTTCATATTAAAAAGACAGGATACGACCCAAAATTTGCTAAAATTATGAGCTACAGTAGCAGATAGGGATGAGTTGTTGGCGAGAATAGTGGAAAGCATGCAGAGAAAGTGCAGGAAGATTTGAATTTCAAATTTACCGATTTTTAGGTTTGAACTCATTTAGGAAACAATAGTTATGTGTTGACAAAACTTGGTATAAAGGTTTTCGGTGAAAACCAAAAATTTTGATCATAAAATTGCTAAGTGCAATCTAGAAGAGAGGCGATCCAGCAAGGTGAGAAGAGTGTAGAACTACTAAGTGAATAGAAGAATGGTGAAGAGAGTGTGCAAAGATCAGATAGAGTGAAGAGTAGAGAAAGAATGCAAAGTGCAGAGCAAGTGTAACTGGTGGTCAAAACAAAGAGCTTCAATTGGATCTGATTAAGCTAGGAGTAGCTATTATAGTAGATCATTCTCTCTATTGTTTTCTAATAACTAAAATAGTAAAATCCCTTAACCAGGTGGACTTTAACATGTCCCTTTGTAAAATCCCTTAACCGAGTGACATATTAATTGATGATCCTAAGTCCTTTAACAAGGTAAAGGTTCTAACAAGCCTTGAAGAAAATCCCTTAGCCGGGTGGCACCTGTCAGTGTCTTTGTAATCTCCTAACAGGGATTGCTCCTCACCAGGTGTACTCTAGAAGAGTGAAGATTTTGTTAGTTTCTACTCACACCGTGGTTCTCTCCCATTTGGGTTTCCATGTGATGAACCTTGGTGTTCATGTGTGATTGATTTTATGTGTGCATGTTTCTTATTAATGCTTTTTATACTAATAAGTGTTAAGTTTAAGTAGAAACTTTGATTAAGGTTAAATCTAGTAGAATCGGTATAGTGATGATTCACCCCTCCCCTCTCAGCACTATTTGGGACCAACAATTGGTATCAGAGCCTTAGTCCTTAGATTCAAAAGAGCTTAACAACTTAAGGAAAGATCCAAGATGATACTAAAGGAAGACCTCAAGTTCTCTAAGGAGAATTACACATTATGGTATGGTAGAATGATGCTCTACCTAAGAACCCTAGTAGATCAATATTGGAATCATGTAAGCATAGAGTATAATGAACCTACAAGGTTCTCATTGCAAATTAGATCAAAGAGAAGCAAGATAACATTGCAACTATGGATGTGATTGCTAATACTCTATCTAATAATGAGTATGCTGAGGTTCAAGATCTAAAAATAGCCTATGAGATGTGGAATAAGCTGAAGACTATTTATCTAAGGTGGATAGTTGGAGAGGCAAATTTGATGAGACGAGGATGCAAGAAGGAGAGAATATAGAATAATACATCAAAATAATAAAGGATGTGATAAATTCCATCAGAAATGCTGGAGGAAAACTTGAGGAAGATGATGTGGTCAACAAAATATTGAGAACCCTACTACCACAATATGCCATAAGGGTTTTTGCAATTCAGAAACTTAGATATTTGGGAACAGTTAATGTTACACTTGACTCCCTGATTGGTAAGTTGACTGCCTTTGAACTGAGCAACTATGATAACAATATACCAAAGATTGATGTTGCCTTCAAACCTTCCATGACACTTGCACCAACAATGAGAAGAAAAGAAATTAGAAGTAGTTCTACTACAAGAACTGGTCATTCTCATGAACATGACAACTTGTTATCTAAAGAACAGGAACAAGATGAGCTTGAATCTCTAATAGAAAGAAGGCTACCAAGAGGAAAAAGGAAAGTACAAAGGTAAACTACCCCCGAAGTGTTTCTCTTGCAATAAAATAGGTCATATTGCATCCAGATGTCTTGAAAATGATAGGAAGGATAACTTTAGAAGATACAAAGATAAGAGAAAGAAGGAGTTCTATCTTGCAGAAGGAGTTACTGATGAAGAATCAGAACGATCTAATGGATAAGGGATTGCATTTGTAGTGGTAAAGGAAGATAGCACAGAGGAAAGTGATATGGCACTAATTTCTAATTCAAACCATTGTGGAGATTGGGTAATTGAAAATGGTTGCACTCACCACATGACTGGTGACAAGAACAAATTCCTCAGCATGGAGGACTGTGATGGAGGATTGGTGGGATTTAACAATGATGCTCCTGGTGTAGTAGAAGGTAAGGGATCTATAGCCCTAAATGATAAAACCAATTGTGAAGATGTTTACTGGGTAGAAGGGCTAAAGTATAGTCTATTAAGTGTTGCACAAATTAACAATAAGGGTTGCCGGTTAGAGTTTAATGAAGGAATATGCAAAATAAGTGATAAATCAGGAGGTCTAAATTCTACCAGTAAACAAACTAGAGGTAATTTGTTCTACCTAGACACCACTCCAGGAAGTTTCCTAATGGAAAAGGTAGAAGACATTTGGTTGTGGTAGAAAATATTGTGTCATGTTAATTTTGAGAGCATAGAAAAGGTTAGTAAAATGAAGTTTGTCACATGTATGCCTGACATTATGAAATCTGAGAATGCTATGTGTAAAGAATGTCAACTAGGAAAGTTGACCAAATCTAGTTTCAGAAGAAAACCTTATTCATCTGAGAATGTGCTAGACTTAGTGCATATAAATTTGTGTGGTCCTATGAGGACTAAGAGTTTCTATGGGGACTGGTACTTCTTGTTTTTTGTGGATGATTTCTCAAGAATGATGTGGATTGTATTCTTGAAAGAAAAATCTAAAGCCTTTCACATGTTTAAGGTCTTCAAGGCTTGAGTGGAGAGAGGAATTGATAAGAGTTTGAAATGTTTGAGATCAAATAGAGGAGGAGAGTTCACCTCTCAAGAGTTCATAAATTACTATGAAGAACATGGGATTATGAGGTAGATGTCTGCACCCATAACACCTCAATAGAATGGGGTCGCGGAAAGAAGAAACAAAACTCTAATTGATTGTGCGAGGACTCTAATTATTCAAAAGGATATTCCACATATCTTCTAGAGAGAAGCAGTGAGTATTTTTGTGTATACCTTGAACCGGATATTGGCAAAGAAGGGGACAAATAAGACTCCCTATGAATTATGGTGTGGATACTCACCCAATATGAGTTACTTCAAGGTATTTGGAAGCAAGTCCTACATCAAGAGGGATGAGTACTCTCAAAAAATTGATTCTAAGAGTGATGAAGGAATATTCTTAGGTTACTCCACAAAGAGTAAAGCATATCGGTGCTTGAACAAAAGGACCAGTAAGATTATAGAGAGTGCAAATGTTAGAGTAGATGAGTTCTTTGAGAAAAATGAACAGGACAACAAGAGTGAACCAGAGGACTGTCAAGGATTCAATTAAACTGTATTGGTCGAACCTACTATAGAGAATCCTAGTGTAGCTACAAATGAGGAAGAATGTGAAGTAGAACCTTTACAACCAGTAGAAGAAGCTCCAAGAAATGAATTGGCACCACCAAGGTACATCGGAAACAATCATTCTACTAACAATATTATTGGTGAGAAAAATGTAGGAGCATTGACTAGAAGAAAAGCAAGGGAGATTACCTGTCTACTCTCTAAAATTAAGCCCAAATAGCAAAGGAGGCTCTAAAAGATGAAGACTGGATCAAAGCTATGGAGGAAGAACTGGAGCAGATTGATAAAAATGAAACTTGGACCCTTGTGCCCAGACCGGAGAACAAAAATGTGATAGGAACCAAGTGGGTTTTTAGAAACAAAATGGATGATACTAGTCAAGTAGTAAGAAACAAAGCAAGGTTAGTCTGCAAAGGGTATGCACAAGAAGAAGGTTTGGTTTATGGAGAGACCTTTGCACTGGTGGCCAGACTGGAAGGGGTTAGAATCTTACTTGCTTATGCTGCTTACATGAAGTTAAAGGTCTACCAAATGGATGTCAAATCGACATTCTTGAATGGTGTTCTAGAGGAAGAAGTGTACATTGAGCGACTAGAAGGGTTTTCTTCAGAACATGTATGACATATGGTATGTAAGCTAAAGAAGGCTCTGTATGGGCTAAAACAAGCACCAAGACCTTGGTATGAGAGATGACATTCATACCTAATAAGTATAGGGTTCATGAGAACCAATGACAACAATAACTTGTATTTGAAGATTGGAGAAGAAGGAAAACATGTGATTGTAGAGATTTTTGTACATGACATCATCTTTGGAGGATATATTGAAATGAGAAAAGGTTTTGCAGAAGAAATGAAGAAATAATTTGAAATGTCCATGATCGGTGATATTAAATTCTTCATTGGTCTGCAAGTATCTCAGCTAAATAATGGTATATTCATTAGCCAAACCAAATATATAAGGGAAATATTGAAGACCTTTGGAATGGAAGATTCCAATCCTATTTATAGGTTGCAAACTCTCCTAAGATGACGAGGCTAATAAAGTGAATGAGACACTATACCGATCCATGATTGGTAAGTTGCAGTATGCAGTGCACAGTAGACCGAATATAACACAAGAAATTGGCTTCGTTGCTAGATTTGCTGCAAATCTAAAAGAGACTCATATGATGGTGGTTAAGAGGATATTCAGATACTTTAAGGGATTGATGAGTATGGTCTCTGGTATCCACATAAGGGAGATAGGAACATTGATGACAGAAAGAGAACTAGTGGAGGTACATTCTTTCTTGGAGATAGGATTGTGTCATGGATAAGCAAGAAACAAAATTGTATCTCTCAATCCATAGCTGAGGCAGAGTATGTGGCTGTTGCAATCAATTGTACACAGGTAGTATGGATTAAGAAGATCTTGGAAGGTATCCAAGATAAGGTGATTGAACCTGTGGTTATACATTGTAACAATACAAGTGCCATCAACATATCAAAAATATCGATAATGCACTCTATAACCAAGCATATTGCAATAAAATATCATTATCATAGGGAACAGGTGTAGGACAAAGACGTTAGACTGGAATATGTGCCAACCAAAGAACAGGTGTTGGTATTTGCATGGATATTGCATTAATGAAATGTTATGTTGTCATTGATGTCAATTAACTAGTAATGATATTGTTGTAATATTGTTTTGTAACTAGTAGGAAGAGCTAGTGAAAGTAAATTGTAAATGGTAGGTAAGTTTCTGGAGTGAATTGGTATTGCTAATTATTGGAGGGTTGAACCTATAAACCCTACCTATTGATTTGATAAACCCTAACCATTAAGTCTGGTGAATTGGTTATATTATTTTATGAACAAATGGTGAGCGGTAATGATTATGACACATATGCATATTGTATGAAGAGAGTGTCAAAGTGTTTTTGGCGCATTGATGTAATGGTTTTTGTCTTGAGAATGAGAAAGTATATTACATGTAATGCAAAGCGCGTGATGAGTTACTAAGTTCGATGAATCGGTGACCAAGGAGCGGTCAAGGATTTCTTGAATGATGTGTAGAGATTGTTATGTAAACCAATGGTCATACTTGAACCGACTTGTTTGTAATTTCTATGTGAATTAGGTTTTTATTGTGTTACCGACCTAGTTGATTTGTTTATAAGGTTGATGAGTTGTTTAGTTTCAGAGTTGGCAAAGCTTTAGTTGAGTGTTTTGTTGCTGAACCAGATGATGTATCTATAGTTTGAGTAAAGGCAGATAGGAGCATGAAAAGGATCTAAACAAGAAAGTGAAGTGTTATTCAAATATATCAACAAACTCCTATTGTTTTCTAACAATTACAATAGTTAAATCCCCTAACCGGGTAAGCTTTAACAAGCTTGGTGTTATTCAAATCCTCTAACAAGGTGATCCATTAGCTTGGATTCTAAATCCTATATAAAGGTTACTCCTCATAAGGTATTTCTTCTAACAAGGCATTATAGTCAATCCCTTAACCAGGTGGTCCCTAATAGGATCTGTTCTTAACATGACTTTTTGTAAAAGCTTTAACAAGCTTGGCTCCTAATAGGGCAAACTTCAGAAGAGTTCAAATAGTTATCTTGTGAGTCTAATCTCATCGTGGTTTTTCCCATTTGGGTTTCCACATCAAAAATATTGTGTCAAGTGGTGAATGTTTTTGTGTTTATGTTTTCTATGGTTGATTTGCTTAACTACTTAATCCACTTTGATAAGTCATGATAATTGGGAGAAACATGAAATGAATTTTTACATATGTTAGTAAAAGTATTTAGATGTTTAAGAGTTTCAATTTGTTTATTGTTAATCTATTGTAATAGTCAACCAGTTTAGCTTGACAATGATATTGCATTGATAGATATAAGTTTACTTTGAGAGATTGATTTTGAGATTGGTGAAGTTTATTTGTTTTTCTATCTATTGATTCACCCCCCCTTCTTAGTAGTTGACTGGATCCTTGTTATTTCATCATACCATCAATTGGTATCAGAGCAACTCAGGTCCTCTAAAGTCTAAGCCTAACAGCTTGAGGTAAAGATCTTGTAGAACATGATGAAGAAGGAAGATCAAAAGTTTAATAGAGAGAGCTATAGGCTATGGAGTGATAGAATGAAAATTTATATCAAGAGTCTTGGAAATCAATACTGGGAACATGTTGGTTTTCAATATGTTGCACCTAGTGAGATTATGACTGATGATAAAAAGAAAGAAAAACAAGAAAACAATCAAGCACTGGAGGCTATTATCAATTCTTTGTCTGATGCAGAGTATGTAGATGTCCATGATCTGGAGACTGCATATGAGGTATGGAAGAAACTTGAAGAGATTTATAGCAGCGATGAATATGTGAAGATTTCCAAGGAAGAGAGTCTAAGAGGAAAGTTTGATGACATGCAGATGATTGAAGGTGAGAATATCCAATAGTATGGTTAAAGGATAAAAGAGATTGTTGGTGAGATCAAGAGTTCTTGTGGTAAAGTGGAAGATGCCACAGTGGTTAGTAAGTTATTGAGAACCTTGCTACCGGCCTATGCTATCCGAGTTGCAGCCATTCAGGAGTTGAAATCTATTGACAAAACTAAGGTAACCCTTGACTCCATTATTGGTAATCTTACTACTTTTGAATTAAATGGTTATGATAGTAGTGTTCAGAAATCCGAATAAACATTTAGAGCTTTTGTTTCTAACCCATCTATGCAAAAAAGTAGAGATGTCAGTCACAGTTATGAATCTAGATCCAGTAGATAATTTGATGATGAAGATAGTTTGGTTGAGCTTGAAGCATTTTTGGCCAAGCGGTTTCCCAAAGGTACTAGTAAATATAGAGGTAAATTACCTTTGAAATGTTTTGCATGCAACAAGATTGGACACATAGCTGCTAGTTGTCCTAATGGTGATAATGAGCACAAGTGAGAGAAATTCAAGAAGTAAAAAGGAAAAGGCAAAAGAGATTGTATTATTGCAGTTGATGGCAGTATCACTGATGAGGAATCTGATGGTGATGCTAATCAAGACATTGTGTTTGTATCCATTAAAGAGGAAACATCTGATCAAAAAGCTTTAGTTTCACGAATGAATAATTCTGATGATTGGATCATTGATAGTGGTTGTTCACATCACATGATCAAATTTCTTTCTTTGAAGGAATTTGATGGTGGAGTTGTAAGATTTGGTAATGACTCACCTTGCATAGTTAAAGGTAAGGGAACTATTTCTCTTAATGGAAAGACTAGTGCAGATGATGTCTACTAGGTTGAAGGTCTAAAGCACAATATTTTGAGTGTTTCTCAACTCAATGACAAAGGATATCCATTAGAGTTTAAGAATGGTATGTGCAAAATCTATGGGAGAAAAGGTGAACTGATTGCAACTGGCAAGAAGACTAAAGGTAACTTGTTTCACCCGAATCCTAAAGTCAACAAATGTTTAATTGCTAAAGTAGATGATTGTTGGCTTTGGCATAGGAGATTTTGTCATATAAATTTTGATAACATTGTTAAAGTGAGTAAGTCAAAGATAGTGAGAGGTTTGCCTCAATTGGAAAAAATGGTTAATGCTCTATGTAGGGAATGTCAATTGGGAAAGATGACATCCTCAACTTTCAAGAGAAAATCTTTTTTAGCGGAAGATGTGTTAGATTTGGTTCATACAGACCTCTGTGGACCAATAAGGACTAAAAGTATTCAAGGTGACAAATATTTCATGATCTTCACTGATGATTGCTCAAGAATTATGTGGGTCACATTCTTGAAAGATAAAATAGAGGCAATTGGTAAGTTCAACGCATTCATGGCCTTAGCTGAAAAGGAGAGTGGTAAGAAGATAAAGTGTATGAGGATTGAACAAGGCGGGGAATTCACTTCTAAGGAATTAACTAGATATTGTGAAGAAAATGGTATCAAATGACAACTTTATGCACCGAGGACACCACAAAAAATGGTATTGCAGAGAGAAACAACCTGTCAGTTGTTGAAGTTGCTAGGATAATGTTGATACAAGGAGGTGTAGCGAAGACTTTCTAGAGAGAATCTATCAGCACATCTATCTACATAATGAACATGATTTTGGTAAAAGAGGTAAGGACAAGACTCCTTGTGAATACTAGTATGGTAGATCACCTAATGTTAGTTATTTCAAGAAATTTGGCAGCAAATGTTTTATTAAGAGAGGTGACTATGTTAGCAAGTTTGAGGCTAAAAGTAATGAAGGTATATTTCTTTGTTATTCTACCAAGAATAAGACCTTCAAATGTTACAACAAGCGGACATGAAGAATCATTGAGAGTGCTAATGTTTGAGTGGATGATTATCTTGAAGTATCAAGGGAAACCAATATGGAGAAAAATAATGAAGATCCTTGCATTTTGTTTTTGGAACCAGAACCTGTGAAACCTGAAACTGGTAAAGCAAATGTTGTTGTACTAGTTCAACCAGAACATGTAGATTTAGAAGAAGATGGCAATAGTAGTGAAGAAGAACTTGGAGATAATGATCATGTTATTCTAAGGTATGTGAGACTCAATCACAATCTTGAACAAATTATTGGAGATAAGGATGCTGGAGTATTAACTAGAAGAAGAATTAGAGAGAATTCTTGCATAATCTCCACTATTGAGCCTAGAACTACTAAGGAAGCCTTTGGAGATGATCATTGAGTTAAAGATATGGAGGATGATATTTATCAAGTTGAGAAAAATAACACATGGACCCTAGTACCTTGATTGGTAAATAAAAATGTGATAGGTACTAAGTGGGTTTTCAGGAACAAGCTGAATGAAGATGGTGTTGTAGTTCACAATAAAGCTAGATTGGTTTGCAAATGTTATGCACAAGAAGAAGGAGAAGATTATGGTGATATTTTTGCACTTGTGGCTAGACTGGAAGGTGTTATAACTTTACTTGCATTTGCAACACACAAGGGATTCAAAATATATCAGATGGATGTAAAGTCAACATTTTTGAATGAAATATTGGAAGAAGAAGTATACATTGAGAAGCCAAATGGTTATGCTTTGACTGATGAGAAAGACATGGTATGTAAGTTGCATAAAGCATTCTATGGATTAAAGAAAGCACCAAGAGCATGGTATGAAAGGCTTCATTCACACCTGATGTAGATAGGTTTTTAGAGAACCAATGAAGATAGCAACATATGTCTCAAATTTGAAGGAGATAAAATATTGGTTAGTGAAGTGTTTGTAGATGATATCATATTTGGAGGGAATGATGACATGACAAATGACTTTGCAAAAGAAATGAAAAGTGAGTTTGAAATGTCTCTAGTGGGAGAGATAAAAAAATTCATAGGTTCGCAAATACAACAAATGAAGAGTGGTATTTTCATTACATAGTCTAAGTATGTGAAGGAGGTATTAAAGACATTTGGTATGAGGGTCTGTAAACCAATTGGGACACCAATGGTTACAAGTTGTAAGTTGTCTAAGGAAGATGAGGCCACATCTAATGATGAGAAGGAGTACAAGTCAATGATTGGAAAATTGCACTATGTTGTTCACAACAGACCAGATATAGCTCATGCAGTTGGTCTAGTTGCTAGATTTCAGAAGAATTCAAAGGAAACACATTTGATAGAAACCAAGAGTATATTCAAATATTTGAAAGGTATTGTTGCATATGGATTATGGTATCCATATGAAGGAAAATTTGACTTGATGGTGTACATAGATGCAGACTGGGCAGGTAATGTTGATGATAGTAAAAGCACAACCAGTGGATCATTCTTTCTTGGAGGAAGACTTGTTTCATGGAGTAGCAAGAAGCAGAGTTGTATTTCACAGTCTATTGCTAAAGATGAGTATGTTGCAGCATATATGAATTGTACCCAGGCAATCTAGATGAGACACATTTTAGAAGGTTTCAAGATGAAGTTTACAGAACCTCTAAAGATCTTATGTGACAATACCAATGCCATAAATATTTCAAAGAACAATGTATTGCATACACGAACCAAGCATATTGAATTGAAGTATCATTTCTTGAGGGAAAAAGTGTAGAGTAAAGATGTGATCTTGGAGCATGTTTCTACCAAGGAGAAACTTGCAAATATCTTTACTAAACCTCTACGTAAGACTACTTTTGAGTATCTTAGAAGTCGGCTAGGGGTTGTACCCCTTCATGAGGTGAATTGAGCATGATGTAGAGTACATCAGTCCCTGAGCTATTTGCAGAATTTTACAGTAGGATTGATGTAGGAGTGGAGTTATTCCACAGGGGGAGCATCAAGTTGCAGGTTGTTGATGCTGACTAGTGAAGTTTTACATTGCATGTTTTACTTTAAATTTGGCATTGTTGTCAAAGGAGGAGAAGAACTATGTCATTATGGGAGAAGATCCAGTGACAAGCTAAAGACAAGGAGAGTACATGGTAAAAATGTAAACCAAGATTCCTATTCACAATCTCAGCAATCAATGGTATTGATATTTGTATTGCCATCAATGCCAAAGGGGGTGATTGTTGGCATTTGCATGAAGATTGCATTAATGAAATGTTATGTTGTCATTGATGTAAATTAACTGATAATGATATTGTTGTAATGTTGTTTTGTAACCAGTAGGAAGAGATAGTGAAAGGAAACTGTAACCAATAGGTAAGTTTCTGGAGTGAACCAGTATTGCTAAGTATTGGAGAGTTGAACCGGTAAACCCTACCTATTGATTTGATAAACCCTAACTGATTAAGTCTGGTGAATTGGTTATATTGGGTTATGATCTTATGGTGAGCAGTAATGATTATGAAATATGCATATTATATGAAGAGAGTTTCAAAGTGTTTTTGACACATTTAGGTAATGGTTTTTGTCTTGGGAATGAGCAAGTATATTGCATGTAATGCAAAGCATGTGATGAGTTACTAAGTTTGATGAAGTGGTGTTCAATGAGCAGTCAAGGCTTTCTTGAATGATGTGTAGAGATTTTTATGTAATCCAATGGTCATACTTGAACCGACTTGTTTGTAATCTCTATGTGAATTAGGTTTTTGTTGTGTTACCAACCTAGTTGAATTGTTTATAAGGTCAATGAGTTGTTTAGTTTCAGAGTTGACAAAGTTTTAGTTGAGTGTGTGGGTGCCAAACTAGATGATGTATCTATAGTTTGAGTAAGGAAGATAGGAGCATGAAAAGGATTTGAACAAGCGAGTGAAGTACTATTCAAATAGATCAGCAAACTCCTATTGTTTTCTAACAATTACAGCAGTTAAATCCCCTAACCGGGTAATCTATAACAAGCTTGGTGTTATTAAAATCCTCTAACAAGGTGATCCATTAGCTTGGATTCTAAATCCTTTACAAAGGTTACTCCTCACAGGTTATTGCTTCTAACAAGGCATTATAGTCAATCCCTTAACCGGGTGGTCCCTAATAGGATCTATTCTTAACATAATGTTTTGTAAAAGCTTTAACAGGCTTGGCTCCTAACAGGGCAAACTTTAGAAGAGTTCAAATAGTTATCTTGTGAGTCCCATCTCACCATGGTTTTACCCATTTGGGTTTCCACATCAAAAATATTGTGTCAAGTGGTGAATGTTTTTGTGGTTATGTTTTCTATGGTTGATTTTCCTAACTACTTAATCCACTTTGATAAGTCATAATAACCAGGAGAAACATGAAATGAAGTTTTACTTATGTCAGTAAAAGTATTCGGATGTTTGAGAGTTTCAAGTTGTGTACTCTTAATCTGTTGTAGCAGTCAACCGATTTAGCTTGACAATGATATTGCATTGATAGTTATAAGTTTACTTTGAAAGATTGATTTTGAGTTTGGTGAATTTTATTAGTTTTTCTATCTATTGATTTACCCCCCCTCTCAGTAGTTGATCAGATCCTTGTTCTTTATCATACCATCAACAAGTTACATACATATTCACCAAGCTGCTACCTAAGGATACTTTTGAGTATCTCAGAGGTAAGCTAGAGGTAATTCCCCTGCATGGTCTAAGGTGAGTGAAGATTGGAACAACATCAACCCGATATGATTTTCCTAAAAATTCTATGTATTTGGATTGATGATTATGGACTACTCCTGTTAGGGGGAGCATTCATTGCAGTATGTGAAATAGGATGTCTAGACTACACCTTTGGCATTGTTGTCAAAGGGGGAGCGAATGTAACATGAAGGAAGATGAAGTTAGATGTGACATGAATGGAGGCCAGTGAAAGAGGGAGTAAGATCATTACTCAAGATCAAACAGAGTAGATGATCAGTATAGCAAAAGAAGAAGTGACCGGTTGCTAAAAGAGAAGTTTGAAGTGCTGCCATCAATGCCAAAGGGGGATATTGTTTGCATAACTTATGGTGTCGGCACAACCAGTTCATTAGTTAGTATTGTCATTGATGAAAAACACTTCCCAGTGAATAAGGCCAAGCTCATAGGTAAGGAGGTGATGGGATGGGGTTAGGGATAGACTAGCCTAGTCTATGCTCTTGGATCCTTTCCTTGGTTCACCTAGTGTTATCTACACACCCTAGGGCCTCTAGGACTTCCCTTTACTTGAGGAATCCCCTTACCATGCCCAATCCACCCACCAATGAGTCGTAATACTGCTCCTAAGGTCTCACCTACTCATGAGACTCAAAACCCCTTACTATGGCTAATAAGGGCTAGTCTTGTTCCACACCTTCCAAGGTCTTAGCAAGGTTGTTTCAGGTCTATTTCATGGTCTATCCACCCATTCATGATCCCCCAAGAGGTTTCAAGACTCTAACCCCTTACCAATTCCACAATTTTGGGTCTTTTCCTTCAAAAAGGGCTACAAGGATTAGGGCCAATTAGGCCTCCTAACTGGTCTTCTAGGGCTCCCTCTCACAAATGATGCACAAACAACACAATCTCCCAAAAACAAGATTTCCATTCATTTGGCAAGGACTCAAGGATTTTCTAGGTTTTAGGCCTCTAAGTGTCCATACTCTGTCCTTGGTGGATTTTAAGGTTTTTAAGGGTTTTTGTGAGGGTTTTTAGGGTCTGCCTGGGTCACAGTGAGTGTTTTAAGTTTTAGCCACCTTGTTTGGATTGGTGGAAGCTCCTCCTTCACACTAATGATGCTTCACTCACTCCTCTACACTTCCTCCAAAGGATGCACTCTCCACTAATCAACCTTGCTCTCCAAGACCTCTGCACCAACAACCTTTCCTAACTGTGCACTATCCAGTCTTGCCTAGGAATGGGTATTTTCTTGGCCTCCTTGCATTTACAAGGGCCTTTCTTTCTTGGGACTATAGTATAGGGTCTCCACATCCATTCCCCATGGTTTCATGGTAGCTCCACAATGGGGAATGGAGTTAAGACTTCATTTACTCAAACCGGTCCAAAACTGGACGGTAAGACTACAATTTACAAACTATTTACAAACACACTCAACCAGTAGAAAAAAAGCTAATCTAATCACTCACAATGACAATATATACACCAAAGTGGACATTTCACATAGGTTTGTTCACAAATCAATCCATTTGTTTTCTCAGTAACTTCATTCAAATAGACTGGTAACTCAAAAATAGTCACAGTCAATACAGTTTGCTTGAGCCGTACAATCTCTGACAACCAACCCTTTACCTTAGGGTTTGTAACATCTTATATTACACATACCTCAGTCGATGTGCCACATTTAGGGTTGTCCACACCAACCTAAAGATTTTGACATCATGGTGGAAAAGTTGCTTGACAACTTTTAAAAGTTGTCATGCAACTTTTGAGCAACTTTCCCAATGTTGCTCTTCATGACTGCTAGACCCACAATGGGCCAACCTAAGGACACCACCATGATATGAAGGACTCCTAAACACCTCTTGGACACACATATCCTCTATTTTCAAGGAAATCCCAATTTTGACTTATGACCCCTAAGATCTCCTCTAGGACTCTACCTAGGACCTACGAGCACTTGGCTCATTATTTTATATACAATGGCTTCATAAGAAGCATAATCCCAACAAAACAAGAAGGAGGGAGAGCTTGAAAGGGTGCTCCTACACCAGGAGGTGTGGTAACCCTAAATGGTTTACTCATGGCTACAAACAGTATGGAGGATTCTGTGCATCCCTAATGTGAATTATTGACACACTTAAATAGTGTGTTGGTTGAAGACTACTCGGTTGAAGGATAAACAGAGTACTTGACTGGCTAGTCAAGCATCCGATAGGTGTTGAGATTAGTTTCTTAAACTGTTAGTTGAAATGATGATCTGGTCGTAAGAGGTGACTTGGATTACAGTTTAGTATTCTTATATACGACCAGAATACTCTGGACAGACAGGTTATCTATCTGCTTGATGATCAATGATCGATGACAAAAGATGAAGAGTTACATCGATGATATAGGTTGAAGGATGCTATCCACCGAGAATCTTAGAGTAGTGATGGGATGACCAAAGGTGAGTAAGTTAGGGTGAGATATCATCAAACAAACTACCAGTAAACTCTACAATAGTTAAAAACTAGTTAAGGCAAGATTTGTGAAGATTTTCTAGTTTGCATTAAAAAGATAGAACACGACCCAGAAGTTGCTAAAGTTATGAGTTGCAGTGGCAGATAAGGATGAGTTGCTGACAAGAATGATGGAAAGCTTGTAGAGAAAGTGTGGGAAGATTTGAATGTCAAATTTACCAAGTTTTAGGTTTGAACTCATTTAGGAAACAATAGTTATGTGTTGGCAAAACTTGGTATAAAGGTTTTTGGCAAAAACCAAAAAGTTTGATCATAAAATTGCTATGTGCAATCTAGAAGAGAGGTGATCCAGCAAGGTGAGAAGAGTGCAAAACTACTAAGTGAATAGAATAGTGGTGAAGAGAGTGTGCAAAGATGGGATAGAGTGAAGAGTAGAGAAAACATGTAGAGCATCAATAGAGTGCAGAGCAAGTGTAATCGGTGGTCAAAACATAGGGCTTCAATTCGATCTGATTAAGCTAGGAGTAGCTATTATAGAAGATCATTCTTTCTATTGTTTTCTAATAACTACAATAGTGAAATTCCTTAACCGGATGGAATTTAATATGTCCCTTTGCAAAATCCCTTAACCGGGTGACATCTTAATTGATGATCCTAAGTCCTTTAACAAGGTTACCTCTAACAGGGTAAAGGTTCTAATAGGCCTTGAAGAAAATCCATTAACCGGGTGGCACCCGACAGTGTCTTTGTAATCTCCTAACAAGGATGGTTCCTCATCGGGCATACTCCAAAAGAGTCAGATTTTGTGAGTTTCTACTCACATCGTGGTTTTCTCCCATTTGGGTTTCCACTTGATAAACCTTGGTGCTCATGTGTGATTGATTTAATGTGTGCATGTTTCTTATTAATGTTGGTTATACTAATAAGTGTTAAGTTTGAGTCGAAACTTTGATTAAGGTTAAATCTAGTAGAATTGCTATAGTGTTGATTCACCCCTCCCCTCTTAGCACTGGTTGCGACCAACACTTTCCTTACCATCATTGTCTTGTTGTGCTAGAAGTGCCCCCAACACTGTATGTGTGGCTGATATGTAGAGCAACAGGGGTTTCCCTTGAATCAATGACATCAAAACTAGTGGATTTAGGAGATGATCTTTGAGTATCTGAAAAGCATGTTGGCATTTATCATGCCACTTGAATTTGATGTTTTTGTTGAGTAGGTGCTAAAAAAGATGACATTTATCTGCAAGTTGAGCAATGAATTTTCATATAGACTGGAGTCTACCTTGTAGAGACCAAAGTTGACTGATAATATTTGGTGGTGGCATTTGGAATATAGCTATGACCTTTGCTGGATCAGCTTCAATTCCTCTTTTTAAGACAATGTATTCAATGAGCTTCCTGAAGGTTACTCCAAAGACACATTTCTTAGGGTTTAATCTAACTTTGTGTTTTTCTAACCAATTGAAGACCACTGAAAGGATGTCCAAATGTGTTTTTCTTTCTAATGATTTACCTAGGAGGTCATCAACATAATATTCCATAGTAACATGCATAAGATCATGAAATATGTTAGTCATAGCTCTTTGGTATGTAGCACCCGCGTTCTTTAGTCTGAAGGGCATGACATTCCAGCAGAAAGTTCCCTAAGGATAGGAAAATGTTGTGTTGATCTTAAGGTGTGATTTTTATCTGGTTATAGCCAGAGAATCCATCCATCAAAGATAACATTGCATGACCAGTTGTGAGATCCACTATCAAGTCAATATTTGGTAGCGGAAAATCGTCTTTCGGACAAGCTTTGTTGATATCTTTGAAATTTGTACATATTTTGATGTTGTGATCTGGCTTGCTATCAAGTACCAAGTTGGAGATCCACTCAGGGTAATCAATCGGTCTTATGAATCCAACATCCAGTAGTTTCTCAAGTTCTTCTTTTACTAATAGTGCCACTTGCAGATGCATTTTCCTCAATTTCTGTTTCACTGGCTTTTCTCCTGGTGTAGCTATTAAATGATGTATTACTAGATCAGGGTCCAATCTAGGCATGTTTGCATATGAACATGCAAAATTGATTTTTTGTTTTGTGAAGAAACTTATGAACTTAGGTCTTTCTTTTTCCATCAGAGATTGTGCTAAGAATATGTTGTGTGGAATCTCTTATGTGCCTATATTTGTCTTGATAGTTTCCTCCACCAACATGGATAATTTCTCTTCCTATGATGTCATCAAGAGAATATCAATCCTTCCATTTTTGGGTTTCTCAGAGAGGTTTTCAACCTCAGATACATCCTTTATTTTTAGTTTTTTGGGGTTAGACGGCGCCACAATGTGGTTTTTACCATAAGACCCATGATTTGTTTTTTATTTTTATATTTTTGCAACTAGAAGGCCCAACACCCTAACCAAAGTATACCATGCTATTGAGTTCTATAGTGTTCCCTCCTTTATGGTCCTCAAGTGGAAGATCATCTCGTATGCTCAAATAGTCTATGAAAGCATCATCATTCTCAAATGTGTCTAGTTGTAAAGGTCCTTCTTGGTCCCAATTAATTAGCTATGGATGAACAAGGGGAAGACCATCTGTGTTTTCAAAGTCAGTGGGAGTAATGGTATGGACACAAGTGTCTTCAGGTATGTCAAGGTAATTGTCGAGGCCATCGCTAGCACTCTCCTCATCTGCCTCAATCCTAAATGAATCCAAATTGACATCATTAAGCAATGGGAATCCTCATTCTACTCGATTTTGGCCTAGAACCTAGAAACGGGGATTATTTGGGATCCTCAAAAAAATTTTCCTTATCCTTTGCATTCCTTCATTATGTTTGTCTGACCAACTCTAAATTTTCTGTTAAAGTCTTCTTCTTTTGTGGGTTCACTTGGTTCTCTGAATGTTTTGGTGAGCTCATAATCACTAGATGATTTATCTGAACCCCATTCCCATTCATTAGAGTTCATGGAGTAGCGTTCCTTTTCTTGTTGGTCACTAGAATCTGTGATTTGGAATGCTTCTTTAGAATTATGAGTGCCTAATCTAAGAGGTATGAAACCAAGTCCTTTGGAACGCTGATTTTTGAATGTCAACTTTGGTTGCAATGGTTCAACAATTCCTTTCTTTTGTAACCCAAGAAAGCTCTTTCCATCATATCCAAATTTTTTCAAGAACTTGAATCCTTTGCCATATTTCTCACAAGGTATTGTGACAATCTCTTGTGTACCCTCTTCGGGTTCTTTGTAAAGGATTTTGTATAAGTTCTCTTCTTCCATCTCACTCCACTTCTTGAATATAGTAGGATCCCATTTTAGTGTAATGATAGATACCCTTTTAGAAGGATGTGGTCATCCATATTCTTTCGGAGAATCTATTACTTGTATTAGGTACATAGTTTGATTTAGAGTTTACTCACCCATGCCTTTGTCCCAATATTTCCCTTTAAGCTCACCTTATTTTGATGTTGAAGGTTTTAATGATTCAGGATCAAAATATGCGGATGATGGAGTTTCTTCTCTATTGATTTGTATTATAGTTTCCAATTTTGGCCACAAATTATTATAATATATGAACGGATTTGGATCACCATTAATGGTTACTTCAACTCCATTGTGTAGGAACTTAACACATTGATGATATGTTGAAGGAATGACTCTCATTTCATGAATCCATGGATGTGTCAAGAGTATATTATATGTGAGATCTAAATCAAGGACTTGACATACCACATCCTTCGTCACTGGCCCAACTCTGAGAGGTAAGGTGACTATACCCTGGGATGAGCTCTATTCATCATCATATGCCTTAATGGTGATTGCATGTGTAGAATTCACAACCTTTTCAGAATATCCCAATTGCCTAATAGTGTTCAATTTACAAATGTTCATACCTTCTCCTTCATCTATCAAGACTTGTTTTATTCATTTTTTATGGAGAAATGCTTCAATATGTAGAGGTGCATTATGAGGCTAGGTTACATATGCATCATCAGCTTCTGTGAATGTGAGACTATGCAAAATGGAAAGGTATTCCACCATAGATTGAAATTGGTCTACGTTCAGATTGGTGGGTACAAAAGTCTCTCTCAAAGTCTTGTCAAGAATGGCTTTGTGAAGGGGATATGTGTAAAAGATCAAGGATAGAAATGAGGGTGGGTGTCTTCCCTAGCTGATCTACAAGGTCATACTCATTCTTGGATGGAATGCCTTGCAAGGTGACTTTACCTTGACGGGTTGTGACATTACATTTGGAGATTTCATCTTTAGAGGATGAAGAAGATGGTCCAATGCCTTTCATAACAACTTTACTCCTCTGGGTAGAGCTCTCTGGAGCTTTGTCCTTTATGATAATGGTTAAAACATGATTGTCCATTGAAATGTGATTAATAGTAGAATCATAATCATAGGGAGTCTTGGTATAATTAGCTTTATTATCTATAGTTTTGGCTTTTCCCTTGTCATGTTTAGGAAATGGCTCCTTAAACATCACATGCTCTTCATTGGAGGTATGACCATACACTTCTATGTCACCTCTGTCAATGAGATCCTGTATGATATTCTTCAATATATGACAATTGCTAGTTAAATGCCCTTTTCTCTTGTGATACTCACAATATTCATCATCATTCCACCAATTTGGTTTTACTTTTGTCTCATATGATGGATTATCTAGAATTGTTATAAGATTTTTTGTCACTAACTTCTTAAATGTTGTTTCAATCGGTTCACCCAACAGAGTGTATTTTCTTTGAGTTTTTGATTGTCTTTGATTGTTCACTTGATTGTTTGAGCTAGATGAGCTTGCACAAAGAAAAGTTATCTTAGGTTTCACAACATTTGCATCTACTACCCCTTCATTGACTGTGTTCTTATTCTTGTTCCAAAAATGGGGTTTGTCTTTTTCATTTGATTTCTCTTTGTTCTCTTTGAATATCTTAATGACACATTTCTCAATAAGGACTTTCTCTCTTGCCAATCCTTTCTCAATGACCTCCTTGAAGGTAGATAAACAAGCTTTTCTTAACTCATATCCAATATCCTTGTTTACATTTTGAGTGAACATTTCTACCATTTGTTTTTATGGGATATCAAAAGAGAATCGACTAGAAAGACCTCTCCATCACTGTAAGAATGAAGAAAAAGATTCCCCATTTTTTTGCTTAGTATTACATAAGGCAGCTACTAACACATCTATCTCAATGTTATATGTGAAGTTTTGTATGAAAAATTCTGCTAGATCACTCCATGACTTAATTCCAAGTGGAAGTTGGGAGAACCATTCCATTTCTTGTTCACCTAAGCTTTGTGGGAACAATCTCATAAAGTATGTTTCTTCTCTTGCTACCTCAATGCAAGTTGTGAAAAATTGTCTTATGTGTGCCTTAGGATCCCCTTTGCCTTTGTACTTATCAAATTTTAGTGTCACAAAATGTGGAGGAAATAGAGTCATTGGAATTGTTCTATCAAATGGGTAAGGACATATGTCTTTCATTGTATACTATTGCTTTAGTGTATTTATGTTTGCAAAAGAGGAGGAATTGTTCTATCAAATGGGTAAGGACATATGTCTTTCATTGTATACTATTGCTTTAGCTAATCCTATGCCTACCAGGTGGAGGAGGAGGGATATAGTTCACATATGGATGGTATTGATCATATATGTGTGATGAATAATGATGAACTATAAGTACCAAACTGGTACTAAGAGGGGGGGGGTGAATCAGTATAGACAAAAAATTTCCCTCAACCAGTTTGACTGCAAATATTGTGCTTAACTGGTAAACCTAAACACCGGTTTAAATCAGAGCACTACCGGTTACACATAGTGAGAGTACGAATAGCATAAACTAGTAAACACTTAGATCTCTACACAATCTAATATCTCATTTCCACTTCACCCCTAAGCATAAACATCTAATATATCATCAGAAATATAATGACTATCGGTTCAAGATGCTTTACCACTTAACAGAAAATATTAAAGCATCACATGAAAAGCATCACCCATGACACATAGTTTTTTCACGTGGAAACCCAACTAGGAAAAAACACAGTGGAGATGAATACCCACAAGCTATTCTTTGAACTCTTTTGAAGTCCACTCTTTTAGGAGCCTAGTCCGGTTAAAGACTTTTACAATAGGTTATGCTAGGAACTGATCCTACTAGGGATCACCCAGTTAAGGGATGGCTAAATACCTAGTTAAAGGTTAGAACCTTGTTAGAGGTTACCTCGCAAGAGGATTTGAAGAACTCATTGAATTGGGTCACCCTGTTAAAGGATTTACACAAAAGCCTATTAAAGATACTCGGTTAAGGGATTTTCCAAATGTTGAAATGGTTAGAAGTCAACAAGTAATACACTGATCAGATAACAACACTCAATGCTAAGGAAGGTCCACTTTAGCTCCTCATCTTCTGTAATCACACTCTGCAGGTATCAACACACTTCTTCAGTCTAGCAAGAATCAAGTATCTCTTCACTTGGATACACACATAACATTTGCCAACAACTTAAAAATGAAAAACATCATCGACCTTATAGGAAATAGATAGGTCGGTAGCATAAACCTTAAACCCTAAACATTTAGGTTTAACAATTCAATCGGTTCAATCCTTACCATAAATCACACTACATTGAGTACAATAGTCTTGAACAGATCTCAAGACATTCTCCAATGTTCATTCTTTTCTACTTCAGGAAGCTGATAACCCATCATGCACTCTCCACCATTAACAGAGACTTTGCACATTCTCAAGGTAGATAGGATCAATCTCCATCCAAGATCCTCAAGGAAATCTTTCACGCGCACAAAGCTGACATGGCAACACTATTTAGTATTCATTACAATGCTAAATCATCACAAGATGTCATCGGTTGAATCACACAAGCTTGGAATGCATCAACCAGAAACCCTGAAGCTGAGAATCCTAACTGGTAGTCATGCCAAATGAAACCCTGATACAAAACTTCCATATACCGGTTCACTTTGAACAAACATACCACTTCAATTTTTCACATATATCGGTTTACATCATCATACCAGTTCTCTTGCCAGTTTGCTTACTAGAACACATCATTTCATACTTCAGCATATTGACATCAATGATAACATACAATATCATCATGTCATCATGCTCTGCACATATGCCAACAATCTCCCCCTTTGGCATTGATGGCAATATACAAAGATATCTATCTGCTTCACATCTTCTTCTCCCCAATACTATAGATATCTTCTCTGCTTCACATCTTCTCCCCCTTTGACAACAATGCCAAAGTGGAGGCACAAATAGCTATGTTCCGATATGCTGCTCCCCCTAAGGAGTAGCATCCTTCATCACACAAATCCTGAAAAAACATTTATCAATTGCAATACTTGACTGATGTGGAGCACACACCTTTAGTTCACCTCTTGAAGGGGAAGCACCCCTAATTCACCTCTTAAATAGGTAAATGTAGCCTTCGGTAGAGGCTTGGTGAATATGTCTACTAACTGCTCCTTATTGGAAACATGTTCCAATACAACCTCTTTGTTCTGAACCTTCTCCCTCAAGAAATGATACTTGAGCTCGAAGTGCTTAGTTCTAGCATGTAAAAATGGATTCTTGGAAATGTTAATTGCACTTGTGTTGTCACAAAATATACTTACTGGTTCCGATATAGGAACTTTGAAGCCACTTAATACATGTTTCATCTAGATTGTTTGGGTGCAGTTCATAAATGCCGCAACATATTCCGCTTCTATTGTAGACTGAGAGATACAACTCTTCTTCTTACTCATCCATGAGACCAGTCTACCACCAAGAAATAATGCACCACCAGTTGTGCTTTTCTGGTTGTCCACATTACCAGCCCAATCAGCATCTATAAACACTTTTAGGTTAAAGTCATTACTGTAGGGATACCATAATCCATAGTCAATAGTTCCCTTTAGATATCTCAGAATCTGCTTGACTGCTACCAAGTGGGATTCTCTTGGACTTTTCTAGAACCGTATAGTAATACCTACTGCATGTGCAATGTTTGGTCTACTATGTACTACATAGTGCAACTTACCAATCATTGATCGGTATTCCTTCTCATTCACTAACACAGAGTCATCCTCCTTTGATAGTTTACAACCGGTCACCATCGATGTACCGACTTGTTTGTTGTCTTCCATGCCAAAGGTCTTCAACACCTCTTTGACATACTTGGACTGAGTGATAAAGATTCCATCTTTCATTTGTTGAATCTGTAGTCCAATGAAGAACTTAATCTCTCCTATAAGTGATATCTCAAATTCCCTTTTCATCTCATCTACAAAATCATGACTCATCTTGTCATCTCCACCAAAAATTATGTCATCAACAAATACCTCACAGATTAGAATCTGATCTCCTTTTGACTTCAGATAGATATTTCTATCTTCACTTGTTCTCTCAAATCCAATATTTACAAGATGGGAGTGTAAACATTCATACCATGCTCTAGGTGCCTGCTTCAATCCATACAGGGCTTTATGTAGCCTACACACCATGTCACTATCTTCTGATAGGGAAAACACATCTAGTTGCTCTATATACACCTCCTCTTCAAGTATTCCATTCAGAAATGCAGATTTTACATCCATTTGATATACTTTGAATCCCTTGAAGGATGCATATGCAAGAAGCATACAAACTCCTTCCAATCTAGCTACTGGAGCAAAGGTTTCTCCATAGTCTTCTCCTTCTTTTTGAGCATATCCTTTACACACTAGTCTGGCTTTGTTTCTTACCATTGTGCCATCTTCATTCAGCTTATTTCTGAAAACCCATTTGGTGCCTATGACATTTTTATGCTCAAGTCTGGGTACCAAAGACCATGTACCATTCTTTTCTATCTGGTCCAGTTCCTCTTCCATTGCCTTAATCCGGTCTTCATCTTTATGTGCCTCTTTAAATGTTTTAGGCTCAAATTCAGAGATCATGCAAGAGTTTTCTCTGACCTTTCTTCTTGTAAGAATTCCTACATCCTTGTCTCCTATGATATGCTTTGGATCATGATTCAACTTTACATACCTAGGAATGATCTTAGTTGTTTCCTCTTTTTTTTCTTCTTCATCCTCATCTTCTTCAGCATCAACATCTACCAATGTTGGAGCACTGTTACTAGTACTAGGCTATTTTGCAACTGGTTCCCAGAAGGTCACTACCGGTTCATCTCCTACTTGCTCAATGCCAGTTTCCTCAGGTTTCTCAAAGGTTTCATCAACTCTGACATAAATACTTTCAACAATTCTCTGAGTCCTATTGTTGAAACATTTGAGATCTTTTCTCTTTGTGGAATACCCTAAGAATATTCCCTCATCACATTTTGCATCAAACTTGCTCTGATGTTCACTCCTCTTGATATAACATTTGCTACCAAACACTCTAAAGTAGCTTAACACTAGTGTCTTACCAATCCAATACTCATAAGGAGTTTTATCCTTACCTTTCTTGATGAGTACCCAGTTCATTGTGTAGACTGCAGTGCTCACCGCTTCTCTCCAAAAAGTGTGAGCAACCTTCCCTTGGATCAACATAGTTCTGGCTACTTCAATTACAGTCTAGTTGTTCCTCTCTACTAGGCCATTCTGTTGTGGAGTTCGGGGGGCAGATAGTTGCCTCTTGATGTCATTCTCTTCACAGTACTTGTTGAATTCACCGGAAGTGAATTCTCCTCCTTGATCAATTCTTAGGCACTTAATCCTCTTACCACTTTCTTTTTCAACTAGTGCTATGAAGGCTTTGAATTTTCCAAAAGCTTCAGACTTGTCTTTCAAGAATGTGACCAACATAATTCTTGAGCAATCATCAGTAAGAATCATAAAATACCTATCTCTCTATACACTCCTAGTTTTCATCGGACCACACAAATTAGTATGCACAAGATCAAGAAAATTATGTGCAGTGAAAGATTTACCTTTGAAGGTTGAGGAAGACATTTTCCCTAGTTGACACTCTCTGCACAAAGGATTCTCTAGTTTGCTCAGCACAAGCAATCCTCTAACTTCCTTGATCTTACTGGCCTTCACAATATTGTCAAAGTTTACATGGCAGAGTCTCCTATGCCATATCCAACTATCATCAAACTTAGCCATTAGACATGTACTGATATTTGCATTTAGTTGAAATAGGTTACCTTTGGCCTATATACTGGTGGCCATCAGTTCACCACTCTTACCTTTTATTTTACACACTCCATCTCTGAATTCTAGAGTGAGTTAATTTTCATTCAGCTGGGCAGCACTCAAAAGGTTGTGTATGAGACCTTCTACCCAATACACATTATCAACACTTCTTTTTCCATTAAGAGAGATGGACCCTCTACCTTTTACCATACATGGTGCATCATTACCAAATCGGACCACACCACCATCATACTCTTCCAGAGATAGAAACTTACTCCGGTCACTAGTCATGTGGTGAGAACAACCACTGTCAATAATCCACTCATTGGAATTATCAAAGAATGAGACAAGAGCCTTCTTGTTTGACACAGCTTCCTTAATTGCTACAAACACAATGTCTTCACTTTCTTCATCTTCTGATTCCTCAGCAGTGACACCTTCATCAACTACTACAAAACAGTTTCTCCTGTTTCCTCCTTTGAACTTCTTGAACTTCTCTGGTTTGTCCTTATTATCACTATTAGGACAGTTTACAATAATGTGTCCTATCCTATTGCAAGATAAACATTTCAAAGGGATCTTACCTTTGTATTTACCAGTTCCCTTAGGAAGTCTCTTGGAAAGAAGAGCTTCAAATTCCATCAAGATGTCCTCATCATCCATTTCTCTACTTTATCTTGGTTCACAACTGGTACATTCTTCTTTTCCCTTTCTAGATGGTGCAACAGATGCTCTAAAGGCTGATTTAGTCTTCTGAATACTACCATCATAATTATTTAGCTCATATGTGGTCAACTTTGCAATGATGGAGTCTAGGGATACCTTTGTCTTGTCTATAGACCTCAACTCCTGAATAGCAGCAACGCTTATTGCATAGACCAGTAATAAGGATCTCAAGACTTTTCTAACAACAGTGGAATCATCTATTTTACCTCCTTCACTCTTGATGTCTCCAATAAGAGTTTTGATTCTTATTCCATATTGTTGAATGGTCTCTCCTTCAACCATCTGCATGTCTTCAAACTTTCCCCTAAGGCTCTCTTCCTTAGCTTGTTTCACATGCTCATCACCGCCATAGATATTCTCCAGAGTATCCTATACTTCTTTGGGATTATCTTTATCCTGAACATCAATAAACTCAATGTCAGATAGACTGCTGATTAGGGCTTCCATGACTTGCCCATTCTCTTGAATCTCTCTTTTTTGGTCATCAGTGAGAGTACTAGTAGGAATAACATAAGCATTCTCAACATAGCTCTAGTGTTGAGCACCCATGCTTATAATGTAGATCTTCATTCTATCCTTCCATATCTTAAAGTTATCTCTGTTTAACTTTGGACCTTCCCTCTTCATCATTAGAGTAGGATCTTTTCCCCAAGCGGTTAAGATTTCAACACAGAGGACCTAGAAGATGCTCTAATACCAATTGATGAATAATGATGAACTGTAAGTACCAAACTAGTACTAAGAGGTGGGGGTGAATCAATAGAGACAAAAACTTTCCCTCAACCAATTTGACTACCAAGACTGTGCTTAACTGGTAAACCTAAACACCAGTCTAAATTCGGACACTACCGGTTACACACAATGAGAGTATGAATAGCATAAACTGGTAAACACTTAGACCTCTACATAATCTAATATCTCATTTCCACTTCACCCTTAAGCATAAACAGGTAATATATCATCAAAAATACAATGACTGATGGTTCAACATGCTTTGCCACTTAACAAAAAATATTAAAGCATCACATGAAAAGCATCACCCATGACACACAAATTTTTTACATGGAAACCCAACTGGGAAAAACCATGGTGGGGATGAATACCCACAAGCTCTTCTTTGAACTCTTTTGAAGTCTGCTCTTTTAGGAGCCTAGTCCGTTTAAAGACTTCTACAATAGGTTCTGCTAGGAATTGATTCTGCTAGGGATCACCCGATTAAGGGATGGCTAAATACCCAATTAAAGGTTAGAACCCTGTTAGAGGTTACCTCACAAGAGGATTTGAAGAACTCATTGAATTGAGTCACCCTATTAAAGCTACCCAGTTAAGGGATTTTCCAACTGTTGAAATGGTTAGAAGTCAACAAGTAATACACTGATCTGATAACAACACTTAATGCTAAGGAAGATCCACTTTAGCTCCTCATCTTTTGCAATCACACTCTGCAGGTATCAACACACTTCTTCAGTCTGGAAAGAATCAAGTATCTCTTCACTTGGATACACACATAACATTTGCTAAAAAATTCAAAATGAAAAACATCATCAATCTTATAGGAAACAAATAGGTTGGTAGCATAAACCCTAAACCCTAAAAAATTAGGTTTAACAATTCAATCGGTTCAATCCTAACCATTAATCACACTGCATTGAATACAATAGTCTTGAACAGATCTCAATATTTTCTCCAACATTCATTCTTTGCTGCTTCAGGAAGCTGATAACCCATCATGCACTCTCCACTATTTACAGGGACTTTGCACATTCCCGAGGTAGATAGGATCAGTCTCCATGCAAGATCCTCAAGGAAATCCTTCACGTGCACAAAGATGATGTGGCAACATTATCTGATCTTCATTACAATGCTAACTCAGCACAAGATGTCATCGGTTGAATGACACAAGCTTGGAATGCATCAATCGGAAAACCTGAAGCTAAGACTACCAACCGGTAGTCATGCCAAATGAAACCCTGATACAAAAATTCCATATACCAGTTCTCATTCCAACATATCAGTTCACTTTGAACAAACATACCGCTTCACTTTTTCACATATACCAGTTTACATCATCATGCTCTGCACATATGCCAACAATGTGTTCACATGGAAGAGGGACATAGTTATGTCTTGCATATGGGCCACTAGGTATGGTATTGTAGTGAAGAGCACTAGGTCTAGGTTGATATATGTCATGACCATGAGGATATGAGGTATCATAAGAATGATCTTGAATATCACCCCCAAATTTGACATAGGGTCTCCTCATGTCATGATTTTGAATGTTTTCTTGAGTGTAATAGTATGCATTGGTATGATCTTGGGTATCATCATGAGCATGTGTAGTGGTAGTTATCATCCATGGGAAAGGATGACTGCAGGATTGTTCATGAGAGGTTCTATCATATCTAGCATGAGAATGAGTGTATGTGTTTGGAATTTGAGGTTTTTGAAATAGGGAGGAAGTTGAATCAAGCATGAGACGCTCTCTTCTATTACCACCATTATTAGGCCTCCTAATCCTTGTATTAGCTTTACTTGCTTTATTTAGATCATCCTCCAAAATTTGTGACATATCAAAATCATGGGGTAATCTTGTTCCACTTTGTGCCATAACCTGGAAGAAATATATTATCATTTCCATTGTTGTTCTCATTATTGTCATTGCCATTGTCTGGTATATTACTATGATTATCAAATGAATTGTAAAATTTGTCTCCATCAAACTCATAGGTACTCATGTGTAAAGACCTTAAAGCTTCTTCGGCTTCCCTTCAACACCTTTGTGAACAAGTTTCAACCATGGACTAAAGTCTTGACCAAAATGAAAAGTAGGATGAAAATGCAAAAGACTATGGAAGACCAAGAGGTGAAATGTAGATGAATCTAGGGTAAAGTTGCAATGTCTAAGAGTGTAAAACCAAAATATGTATGTTTTAGTGGAAGGTGTGGCTTCCAAAGAGATGATGGATCTATTGATGAGGTAAGTTGAAATTGACTCAAGAAGACCAAATGAGACCCAAAGATGATAGATCTTGATATGGGAATCACCTATATTATGTTGTAGTATGTTTGCAAAGTGTGACAAGGACAAGAAAAGTAACCTGTTGACTCAAGTTTAAGAAAATATGTATGAGGGCAATGCAAGTCAAGGAAAATGGTTGACTATGTGTGACCAAGACAGGTTGACTTAAAAAATGAAGCCTTATAGGAAGTAGCCTTAGAAGCTCTTTGAGTCTGAAAACTTAAGTCCTTTTTCTCTTGACAATTTTCTGTAATTTCTCAGCTGTGAGCACAAACATAGTTTTAGTAAACCTAGACGTGATTTCTAATCCCAGACACAGTTACAATAAACACAGACGCGATTTCTGGTGATAATGAAAATTTTTAGCTTGAGATTCACAAATGCAATTCTATTCTCCACAGATGCATGAATCTAACATAGATGCAATTTTTGACAACACAAACACAATTTTATAGTTTTTTTTGGTGAATGTGATAGTAAATTTATCTAATACCCAGACATGATTCTACTTTGTACAAACTCGATTTCCCAACACAAACACAGTTTAAACTGACACAAACCTGGCTCTGAAAATCTTTTGCAGTCCTGTCCAATGGTAAAGTTGTTGAATGTGACCAAATCTTAATGTTTTGACTTTTAGTGGCAAGAAAACATGACAAAATAGTGAAGACACAATGTCTAAAATTGTTTTTGTCCAAAAATTATTAAGTGTTTCAATTTCAAGTGTGATTGTGAAATGTCCTTATTTATTTTGCATACACTTGGAAAACACAGCAGAAACAACGTTTGTTTGAAAATGTTTGATTGATTCTTTGATAATGAAGACAAGCACGAATCCTAAGGCTAGCTAGGATTAAAGTTGTGTTGGCATTCTACACTCTAATTAGAATAATTGATGTTGTCATTGATGGCAACCAATTGGAAACCAACTGGAAACCAATCGGCAACAAGTTTCTCCACATGCACCGGCATCACAGACATCATGCACTAGTAGGCACCGACACTGGCATCTAGATCACACCAGAAATGAAGTATACCACCACTCAGGCTGACATGGGATAACTTTTTGCTTATAAGAATTATATTGTAAATGTAATTAATTGTTTATAAGCCGAATTGGTCTATTGTAAAGACTCATATATGTATGAGATCTCATAGGTCATTTTGAAGAATGATGATTAGAATGTAATGAGTAGGAGATTATTGTATGAGGTAATATAGTGGACATCGAAGGTTTTGGTTAAGGTATCCAACTGAGCTTAAACCAGTACTGAACCAGGCATTTGAGATGCAATTTTGAGAAGTAAATTATATTGGATTTAAATATCCATATTGTAGTCAGTGAGACTCTTTTAAGCAATGCGCTCTAGGCTGTTGGCCTTCCTGCATGTGCAGGCCCTAATTGTAAGTAGTATCTATTCATATTGGCCAGTGAGTAAATCTTGTGGGTCACAAATCCCACCAATGTTTTTCCCACACTGGGTTTCCTCGTTAAAATATCTTATGTTATGGTGTGCATTTATACTGTCTCTTTTACTTCTATTTACTACACTATTTCTTGCTTACCGATACATTGTTTTGGGTTGCAAAGTTATAAATAAGTTCAAATATTTAATCAACTGGTTAGACAATAATTCACCCCCTCCCCCCTCTTAGTGTCTTTGGGAGTGTCATTGAATCTAACAATTGGTATCAGAGCAACCGAAATCAAAGAAACCGGTAGTTGAAGAGGTACTTGTACAGATTGAAAAATCAAAAGCAGAGGTACAAACATAGACAAAGGAACTAGTAGAAAATGTAAGTAAAGTGGAAGCAACTGATGGAAATAAGGAGGAAATAGTAAAGGTAATTAGGCAAGCATCTATTGAGAGGAAACCCATAGAAAAACCAAGCAAATCTACAGGTAAATTTAGACCCACTAACATAACAAAGGTTCTATTGGATTCTATCAAGAGGATAGCAGATTGTAATGCCTTAGCATTTAAGGCTATTGATAACACAATACCTATCTTGAAAATGATTGCACCTACCTATAAGATAGATCACATTAATGATTCTTTAGGTAAATTGGACACATTGTCCAAATTTATTGCTGAAAATGTTCTAACTGTAGATAAGGTGAATAAGGCTATTGTTAAGGAGAGAGTTGATAAAGAGAAGAGTGAATTCTTTGTAAGCACTATTAAAAACTATACAAACCACTTAGATTCACTATTACCGACACTTAATTCTACAATTTTGGAGTATAAGGAGATATATAGAGAAGATGTAAACCTCACTGTTTGACAAAGGATATAGATGAGGAAATCAAGAAGACACAGAAAGAAATCAATGATATTGCAGATAATTTGATAGGTTCTTCGGGACTTATCTCAGTTTTTGAGTAGGAAATGGCAGTTTTCAAAGAGAAGTTAGAGAAACTTGAAAAAGAGAAAGGAAGGATAAGGTCAAAAGCTCGGGAACTCAAAAGTAAACTTGGTCCAAAATTGGGCTATCTCATTACTCAGCGGGTTGAGCTATTAAAGGCAACAATTCAAGGAGAATGATCACCGGAGTAGAAAATACACTATCTAATTGGCATGATCCAGTAGACTAAGACCATTCTCTCTGATAGCAACAAATTCATGTAGAGCCTAAATCTAGTTTTGGCAGACATTTTTCAGATTGTAACCAACCGGTTACAGGCGATGAGGTAGTAGTTTTTTGTATTCTTTGATTCTTTTTGACATCCTTTGTAATTGATGTCAAAGGGGGAGTAGTAGTATGTAGAAAAATAAATGCATAGAGGAGATCACTTTCTCAGGGGGAGAACACTTCTTTTTGGATAGCAGTTTTGGATTTTTCTCATGAGTGTTGCCATCAATGCCAAAGCAGGGAGATTGTTGGCATTCTACACTCTAATGAGAATAGTTGATGTTGTCATTGATGGCAACCAAATGGCAACCAACTGGCAATAGGTTTCTCCACATGCACCGGCATCATAGAATCATGCACCGATAGGCACCGACAGGCAATCACACTGGAAATGAAGTATACCTGCACTCAGGGCGACATGGGTTAAAGTTTTTCTTATAAGAATTGTATTGTAAATGTAATTAATTATTTGTAAGCCAACTTGGTATATTGTAAAGACTCATATATGTATGAGATCTCATAGGTCATTTTAAGGAATGATGATTAGAATGCAATGAGTAGGAGATTATTGTATGAGTAATATAGTGGATAGAGAAGGTTTTGGTTAAGGTATTTGACTGAGCTTAAATCAGTACTGAACCAAGTATTTGAGATGCTATTTTGAGCAGTACATTGTATTGGATTTAAATATATATATTGTAGTCAATGAGACTCTTTTGAGTTGTAGACTGCAAGCAGTTGGCCTTCCTGCATGTGTAGGCCCTTATTGTAAGTAGTATTTATTCATATTGGCCAGCGAGTAAATATTGTGGGTCACAAATCCCATCGAGGTTTTTCCCACACTGAGTTTCCTCATTAAAATATCTTGTGTTATGGTGTGCATTTATGTTGTCTCTATTATTTTGTTTATTACACTATTTGGTTCTTACTGGTACATTGTTTTGGGTTGCAAAGTTATAAATAAGTTCAAATATTTAATCAACTAGTTAGACACTAATTCACACCCCCCTCTCAGTGTCTTTGGGACTGTCATTGAATCTGACAAGTTGTTGGATCTCACTTGGTTTCCCAACTATGCTTATTCAAAGTGGATACTTAGATGCTTGACCCCACTAGCTCCCCTCTACGACACTCACTTCTCTAGGGCATGCAAGCACCAGTCCCTACAAAAAAACCCCATGGAAAAATTTGTATCTCTACTAAGAATCGTAAGAATGTGAGACAACATTAGAGGTCCAAGCTCTTGTACCAATAACTAGAAGGTTTTTGGATTCTAACACAAAGGTGTTCAGTAAGGGCATTTGTTCAGGTAGCTATAATCAGCAATGTGTTACACTCTGTTAAATGGAAGGCCTACTATCCTATAGAGGTTACGCTCTATAGGGTTTATGGGGAGTCATAACATCTTTATAGCAGCATGTAACACCTATTTCTTGCAACTTTTGTCACAAACACTTTTATTTATAGTGGCTTGGAAGAGCTTGGCTTTATCCCATTACCACTTGGGTCGTTCCCTCTCACTTGGAATTATGGGCTACTTGGGAGGCAGGCCCTCTAAGAGGTAAAACAAAAAGAGCCTATTTATCAAGACACAAAAGACACTTGTTAATTTTAGAGAACCAATTGAAGTGTTTGCTAGACTAAAGAAGACAAAGCAAGTAATTTCAAAATCAAATCTTTGCCAAAAGCCCTGCACCAAACTTGTTAGTATTTTTGAATTGATACCCCTCCTCCAAGCACACAAGTTAGGTGAATTTTAGAAATCCCAAATGACTTTGTGAAATAGAAGCCTTCAACAATACATTTTTCTTCTTTTCAAATAGTTGCACCACTTAGTTAGTCTGATCAAGAGAGGTTAGCTCAAAAAAAAAATCTAGAAACCCTAAATAAATTGAAATGCAATTATGAAAAATCACAGACGCAATTATACCAAACCCAAATGCGGAAAGATGATGTAGACACCTAGGTAGAGAACATAGACATGATTGTGACAACATGGACTTGCAAAAGTAAATAGAAAACAAAAATGCGAAAATAGAGATGCATAGACATAGGATCTAGACAGAAAAAAGGCTAATGAATTAATTAAATAAATTAAGATTTATTTAATTAATAGAGGAAGTGGGATCAATTAAATAAATAAAATATTTATTTAATCTAGGAAAAGGACAATTTAAATAAATAATAATATTTATTTAAATGAGGAAAGGCTTAGAAGAGGATAAAAGAATTAATCAAATCAATAAAGATTTATTTAATTAATATAAGATTTAGGAAAAATAATTAATTAAATAAAAATATTTATTTAATTAGATAGGACAATTTTAGGTGTCTACAAGAGTCACTCAAATCTTCTTTATATATGCTACTACAAAAGACCTTCTAGGCTGAAAATCACTTAATATCTTAAACAAAATTTCAAATTCTTGATCCCTTTGTTGACTCTTCCCAAATGGATTTATGACTTGTCTTCCTAGTAGAGTTTCCAATCTGTTGGTTGTGGCTCAAATGGGGAAGCCTCAACTATATAATAGTTCAATAGCTCCTAACAAAAGATTTTGTGTCAACTCCCCAATAGAGTCACTAATCTGTTGGTTGTTCCAACTAATGTTCTAGAAAATCCTAAGAATGACCTTATTTTTATCCACATATAACTAGACTCAATGGCCAACAAACAAGTTTTTGGAAGCCTTCTACACTTTATACTCTGCAAGACCAAGGCGGGTATACCTCTATTCACACTACTTTCAGATATTTTACTATGACAAACATTGATACTACAATAGATACACTTCATACAAAACAATGAGGGTCTTCACACAAATACTTCTTTGACTAATACATCCCTTTAGTCTTCATTTACCACTGGTATGAAGTGGAGAAAAAGAAAAAGAAACAAAAAACAACCAAGGAAATAAAAGATATGATTTTTCATATTTAAACATATGGTTCCCTTTATGAGTTTGCATAAAAGTAAACTCTAGGAAAACCCCTTATCCACTTAAAAATTTATAAAATGAAGCATATAATTATGACAATAGCATACAATACAAAACTAGTATCCCCTAGAACATTATTGCATTACAATAATAAGGTCTTAAATGAACATACTGTTCACATGCTTAATTATCCTAAAACTGTTACAGTAAACTCCATCATTTGCTTAAAAGAAAAGTTTAACATTCTCCTTGAGAATGAGCCTCCTGGATAAACACTTATCACAGCAAGTGTGTGACAAAAACCATTAAAATCTTTGATTTCCCTAATTTAGAAGAAAACTGACCATGTCCAAGAGACATTGCAGTATGTTAAAACATTAATACTTCATACTAGTTTTCTTGCTATCATCAAAAAAATGACTACAACACTAAGAAACTGAAATATTAGAGGAAGCTAAGTTCTAAACTACCCAACACCAAAACATTACATAGCTAAACTTGGAGCCAAAATCTAGAACCCCTACAAAATAAGAAGAAAAGAGGATTAAAAAAAACTAGAGAAACCCTAAAGAAGCCCTAAAATGAACCTAACTTTAACACATGACTTTCTCTAGAATTTTTTGAGTTTCAATCCTCCCAAAATCTACACTTTTCTCTCTCTACTCTATCTTTTATCTACGTTGTTGAATCTACTAAAGACACTTGGAAAATATCCAAGACACACATTTTTGGCTTCCCATGCCTACACACTAAAATCTGACTTTGTCTACTCACACCTTCCCTATGATAAATAAATTTTCTATTTTCTGCATCATGTCTTTTATCTTGCTCTGACTTTTCCTCTTTTGTTTCTCTATTTATCTCTACTTGCAACCCGCATCTTCTCTTTGACCTGGTGTAGAAAATTGTCCTCATTAGTTGTTGTGCATGTTATATCACTTTCTACTTGTTCTTTAAAACATTTCTCACTCATAACAGAGGGTATTCAACTCTTTGCATTTACTTCCTTTGCACAAAGTCATTTTACACTATAATAAAGACAAGGATATTATGTTGCATTTATCTCTTTATGGTGGATATATTTTCAATAGTTAGAATAAATTCTACTTGGTGGGAGATATTTAAATATAACATCATATTTCCACCCCCTTTTCTTTACTTGAGACTTTTTCCATGAAATATGTCTAAATGGTAAAACAATCTCGCATCCTATATTCTACCCTTATTCTACTACAAAATATCCCTGTGATAATCTCCTTTCTCGTGGGGGTTTTAACCTATGTATACTCTGTCAGGATTATTTAACAAAGGTTTAATAAGGTCACATAAATCTAATTCCATCCCTATAGCATTAGTTGGAGAAGCATTCAAAAGTTTATAGCTTCTATTTGGGTCATACCTATGCTCCTCAAAATCCCCATCGATGCTCAGGGGTTGACCTTCACCACTCACGTTGCACAAATCACAAGTATAATGCCTGCACATTAGACATCACTATCTATCAAACACCCTTAACACCAATGTAGGTATTAGCATCATTGCACATGATCTATAGGCATGACAAGAGATACTCTAGACTACCACATTAAACATAACCTATAGCCAGTAGAAATTATAGATATTGATTAACTTTATTTCATTATGAATCTCTCTTCCTGTATGTTGCATCATAGAACCAATTCGACATTCGCATGTAGCATTGGTCATTGAATCCTTGGCACCACCATGTGCCCATAGAGTTTTTTTTTTACTCGTTTACTATGTAAAAGGTTTGCATCATAATCTTTTGAATGATGGAAAGATGTGCAAAAATGGTTACAATGTTGTTTTTCAAGATGGTGGCTATGAGATCTAGAAGAGATCTAAAATTATCATTGTTGGGGGGAAGAAGACAGGTGGAAACATGTATCAATTGGAAGCTACTACATGAAATTGTTTGTTATCATAGATCAATGAGAGTTGGTTTTGGCACCGGAGGATGTGTCATATCAATTTTAATAATTTTGTGAAGATTAACTTATGTTAAAAGTTGTGAGAGATTTACCAAGACTAACTAAACTGGATAACAATATTTGTAAAGAATGACAAGTAGGAAAGAAGACAAAAGGAACATTTAGAGGAAAGGAACAATCATCTATCAAATTGTTGGATTTGACGCATACAGACCTGTGTGGTCTGACTAGAACAAGGAGTATGCAAGGTATGAGGTACTTCATGCTCTTAATTGATGATAATTCTAGAATGACATGGGTTGCATTTATAAGAGAAAAATCAGAAGCATTAGAAAAGTTTAAGACATTTAAATCTAGATTTGAGAATGAAGTAGATAGAAGAATTAAGTATTTTAGATCTGATAGAGGAGGAGAATTTATTTCTAATGGATTTGATACTTTCTATGATAAATATGGAATTAGAAGGCAATTATCATCACCTAGGACACCTCAGCAAAATGGCATAGTTTAACGAATGAATAGGAACAACAATACAAGCTAGAGCCAAAGATTACATCAAATCTTTATGGTAATAGATAGAATGCATAACCTATGCAAGTCAGTTTCTCATAATCCCCAGATCGCATGGAAGCACAAGGGTAGATGATACTTCCAACTTTCTCCTAGGAGACTCTTCACACTATACTCTTATTACTAGACTCTTAATACTAGACTTTTCTTCATACAACACTCAATGCTTGAACTCTAAGACTCGATGCCTGAAATAATCTCAAAAGGTCTCTATTTATAGTAGTTGGAGGCCAAGGGGTATATGGATTTGATAGGTAGGTGTAAGTGGTAGGTTTTGAATTACTGATAGGTGTAGGTGGTAGATGGAGGAATTGGTAGATGGTGGTATTGGTAGATGTGAGTGGTAGATAAGGAAAGTAGATGAAAAAGTAGGAGGAACTTTTGGAAGGTAGTGAAAGTGGAGTGGTAGATGGTAGTACGTATTATAGAATCTTGTCATAATGAAGTATGTACTCTTAGGATTTGCAAGCTCATGGAGGCCCCTTACCATTTATTTAATAATTTCTAAAACTTTTCTACAAACTCACTATTTACTAATTTATTTTCTCTCACTTTTTATACACCCAAAAAGTGAGAAAAAACCACTTAACACATATAAGTGGCTACATGGATCTTTCTTTTGGCATAGGTTTTGCATCCTATTGCCAAAGCTTCACATTGCTGACATCATGGATTTTTTAGATAGGGTTGCATCCTATTGTTAGAGCTTAACATGGCCAACTTCATGACACAAACAAACCCTTGTGCTACTTGAGATAAGATCTAGATGGTAAAAGATCATCTGGAAGGGGTTCAAAAATTTCATCCCAATCTTGTGGTCTTTGATGGAATGCATGAACAATTCTAATTTTTTCTTCTCCTCTTACAAAATCTCATTCTCTGCAAACAACTAATTTAGTAGGAAATAAGCTTAGCATTACATCTTCAATCATAACTTCTAGAAACCATGGATATGTGATGGGATAAAATTCAATTCTTGGGAGCCAATATCCTCCTCCTAGTTCAACCAAATAATTAACCATACCTTCAAAAATTACATGAAACAAATTTCCATGTATGAGATTGAATAATTGTCTCATATCAGGTGGAAAGTCTAGAGTAAATATATTTGCATAATCTTCAAACTCATTTTGTAAGAGAGTGATATTATTAATTGTATACACCTAAAAAATGGTCTGAAGATATTTAATTAAATAAACAATTATTTAATTAATCCACCTCCCCAATTTAATTGAATTCATTAGCAATTTGATTAAATTCCCTCATTCATCTGCTTATTAATAAATCTAAGGATTTATTTAATAGGTTCAATTCAATAGTCCCCTTTGATTTATTAATTGAAATTAATTAATCCTCCCATTTAATTCATTTCTTCTAATCCCCTAATTAATTAAAACAAATCAATTTATGAGCTTTTGAAAGATAATTAGCCTTTTCCTATTATTTGAATTTTAAATTCAAATTACCCACATGCCTCCTAACTTCTAACCACCTAACCTAACTGTAGACACCTAAAATTGTCATGTCTAATTAAATAAATATTTTATTTATTTAATTATCTAAGCCTAATTCTTCTATTAATTAAATAAAAAATTTTTTATTTAATTAATTCATTTATCCTCTTCTAGCCTTATTTCTCATTTAAATAAATACATTTATTTATTTAAATTATCCCTTTCCTAAATTAAATAAATATTTTATTTATTTAATTGTCCTATTTCTTCTATTAATTAAATAAATCTTTATTTATTTAATTAATTCATTAGCCTTTTCTGCACATGACACATGTCATTCATCTCTTAATTCCTACACTACCTAACTCTTTCATTATTTTATTATTTCCTCTACCTACCCTCTAATCCTAGCCGACCTCTCTTTTTACACCTCTCAATCTTAACCCTCCATTTCTTATTGTGTCTTCTATTTAAGGAGATGCTTCCTTCATTGTCAAACCCTAATGCCTAATCACTCATCCTAATGACTGATTTTGGAGTACTTGGCTACACTACAATTCCACTTACAACCACATTCTGTTCTTTGTTGAGCTCTTGTGCATATAAAAATTTGAGAGCAAGTATATCAAGCTAGATCAATGGAGATAGGAAGAATGGAGATCAAAACCCTATTGGACATGTGATGGTATAATCTTTGTGATTTTGAGTTATTTGCATTGTCTTAGGTTATCTTCATATGTTATGGTGGATCTTTGTTCATTGTTAGGCTAGGGTTTTGTGGTTGAATTCATTTAGCCTTTCAATATTGTTGTTTATTGTTATCCATTTTCACCATACATATTTTGGCACGCCCGGTGGGACATGGATTTTTCTTAGATCTATGTTTTTTTTGCAGATTTTTCTAACCCTATATTGCTATTTTGTAAACCAATTTGGAGAATAACCTTGTGCAACTAGGGTTTTGGACACAAAATCAAGATCTTGGAGAGATTCGATCATATCTCATAAACGGCTTAGAAATTTTGCACCAAATTTTTTTTGCAGGTTGAAGAAAGTATCAGGAGCTCTCAATCCAAAATTCAGAATTTTTGGAGCAAATTTTCAATTTTTAGGAATTTTTTATGATTTTTCATAAAAAAATTATTTTGAGAGTAAATGAGAGAATTTTTTGAATTTTCTTACATTTTTGGAAATCTCTCATAATTATACATAGGATCTGTTCTTTGTGAATTTAATTTTGATGCAAAATATTTCCCTAAAAATCAGATCTTTAAAAATTAGGGTTTTTATTTATTTTGATTAGATCTCACAAACGGCTTTTAATTTTGCCATAAATTTTTTTGTGCAGGTTGGGAACAGTATCAAAAAGATTCAGTAAAAATTTCAGATTTGTTGGATCGATTTTGCATTTTATATGAATTTTTTATGATTTTTCATAAAAAATTAATTTTGAGAGAAAATTAGCGATTTTTTTGGATTTTCTTACATTTTTGGAAATCTCTAAGAATTATACATAGGATTTGTTCTTTTTGATTTTAAATTTGATGCAAAATTATTCTTCAAAAATTAGATCTTTGAAAATTAGGGTTTTGAATTATTTTACTCATATCTCACAAACTGCTTGGATTTGTTGCAGGAAATTTTTTTTGCAGGTTTGGAAGACCATAAAGACTCTCCAGTAAAAATTTAAGATTTTTTTGATTGATTTTGCATTTTATATGAATTTTTTATGATTTTTCATAAAAAATTAATTTTTGGAGCAAATTAACAAATTTTTTGGATTTTCTTACATTTCTGGAAATCTCTTAAAATTTTACAGGTGGTCTTTTTTTATGATGAATCAGGTCTTTGAATTGGTCAACAAAACGCATTGTTGAAGGCCCCTATTTCACAAAGTCTTTTGGATCTAAAATTTACCTAACTTGTGTGCTTGCAGGAAGGGGTGATCATTTGAAACAATCCAAACTACTAATAAATCTTTGTTGCAGGTCCTTGGCAAGGGTTTTTGGATTTTTATTGTGTGCCTTGTTTTCATAGACTAGCAAACACTTCAATTGGTGCACTAAAATTGAATCATTGTCTTTTGTGTCTTGAGCAATAGGCTCTTTTTGTTTAATCTTTAGAGGGCCTATCTTCCCGTGTGGTCATTAGGACTACTAGTGAGAAGAGAATGACCCAAGTGGTAGCGAGGAAAACCCACCTCATCCAAACCACTATAATCAAATGTATTCATGGTGAAAACTATGAATAACGTGTGCTGATTAGTTCATACCGACACTATGTCTCCCCATAAACTCGTTTGATCAAATTTATTTGATCATTTGTAGGGCGTAACCCCTACCGGCTGGGAGCCTTCTGTATTTACAGAGCTGAAAGTGCCGCATGTATGGCCACACGAGCGGATGCCCTTACTAGCACCTCTTTGTTTTAGAAGCCCAAATCCTTCTAGTTGTTGGGGCAGGAGGTCGGACCTCTGGTAGCGGCCCACACACATACGGTTCTTAGTAGAGATACAAAGTTTGCCATGGGGAGTTTTCATGGGGACTGATGCTTGGCTAACCCGAGAAGTGAGTGCTGAGGGTGGAGCCAGTGAGGTCAAGCATCTAAGTATCCGCTCTGAATAGCGTAGCCTCGGGGGTAAAACCCCATGTGGGATCAACAACTATTGTCTTGGCCAGCCATAAGAGTTGTGCTTGACTTATGTTAAACATTCAAACAATCAAGACCAAACAGCAAAACATTGTGTCTTTTGTGTCTTCAAGTGTATGCAAAACAATTTTACATCAAACAACACACTTTTCTTGGAGTCATTGTCAGTCTAAACACTTGCAAACATTGAGTCCTCATCAACATTGTGTCCTCTTGTCACGAAAAATAGTCAAACATTCAGATTTGGTCACCACCAAAAACTTCACAAATTGGAAAAATTTCACAGTCCAACAAACAAAAGAAATCAGTTTCGGCATACTTGAGCTTCCTAGGTTGTCTCTTCAGATTTCATCTAGCATTCAACCTGTTCTAAGGTCTCACATATTCCATCATTGCTTCACATCTCATTTTACATTCATACTTGTCTAAACTTGAGTCAAAAGGTCACTTGCTTGTCCTCATCATACTTTGTTAACACACTACATACAACTACACTTTGCTAAGTGGTCCCTCATCAAGGTTTCTTACCTTTGGGTCTCATTTGGTCTTACTTAGAGTCAAGGTCAGCTTACCTCATCAAGAGAAACTATCCTCTCTTTGGAAGTCACACCTACTCTACTATTTACATACTTGGTCTTACACTTTGGACATTGCAAGTACACCTAAGATTCATTTACACTCCATACAACTCTTGGTCTTCCATACTCTTTTCATATTTTTCATCTAGTCTCTCACATATTGGTCAAACACCTAGTTCATGGTTGAAACCCGCCTTCAAAAATCTAGGAGAATAGCTAAAGAAGCTCAAGAATCCGCAAACATGAGTTCTTATGAGTATGACAATGATCTATTCTACAATCCTGAGCACACTACATTACCAGACATGAATGTTTATAGAAACAATCCAAATGTGGAAAGCACAAACGCTATAAACAACAATACTACACACAATGACAATGTTGACAACTCTTCAATACTATTAGCAGACATACAAGAATCTATAATGGATCCTCAATTCAATAGATTGGTTGAAGAGATAATGAGGAGAGATCGTCAATACTTTTTAAACATGATGGCACAAAGTGGAGCTAAAATACCACATGACTTTGACATGTCTCAACTTATGGAAAGTCAACCCTCACAACAAACTCAATCCAACATGGATCAAAGGAGACCAAATAGTGGAGGAAATAGAGGATCGAATATGATGCCTGAGTCACCATCAGTTTTGCTTCAAAAACCAGCAATCCCACATACACAAGCTCAAACATATGATACTTACATTCAAAGACCATCATGGAGGCCTTATGCTCAAACACATGCTCAAGGTATGGATCAATCAAGACAAGTGGATACTCAAGGACATCCTCAAAATTTTGACACAAGGAGACCTCATGTCAAAATTGGGGGCAACACAATGGAAAATGAAAGGCCTATTGAATATGGTTTATATACACAAAACAGATATGGGGTCCCTCAACAAGAAGTTATGCCAAGTGCTCCATACATGTCGCAACAATATAGACCTCCATATGGACATGTCTACGATCAGTATCATCCATACATGCAACAAGCTCCTCCTCAAATGGGTGTTTCAAACATGGGGTATGCTACAAGAAATCAGTCTCCTCCCAAGAATAATTTGGAACAACAAATTAGAGATCTACAAAAGAAAGTGGAGGACATGAGTACATCCAAACCTACATACACTATGAGAGATATATGCCCTTATCCCTTTGATAAGAGCATTCCAATGCCTCCATTTCCTCCACACTTTGTGACACCAAAATTCGACAAATATAGAGGGAGAGGAGACCCCAAGACACATATAAGACAATTCTTCACAGCTTGCATTAAGGTAGCGGCAGAAGAAACATACTTGATGAGGTTGTTCCCACAGAGCTTAGGTGACCAAGCTATGGAATGGTTTTCTCAATTACCTCCCGGTATTAAGTCATGGGGCGACATAGCAGAGGCATTCATTCAGCATTTCTCTTACAACATTGAAACAAATGTCTCAGTTACTACCTTGTGCAATACGAAACAAAAGGAAGGAGAATATTTCACAACATTCTTACAGAGATGGAGAAACCTAGCTAGCAGATGCTCTTGCGAAATTCCGCAAAAACAAATGGTGGAGATGTTCACACAAAATGTTAACAAGGCTATTGGCTATGATCTCAGAAAAGCTTGTTTGTCTACATTCAAGGATGTCATTGAAAAGGGCCTAGCAACAGAAAGAGTCTTAATTGAACAAGGAGTTATCAAACTATTCAAAGAAAACAAAGAGGACTTCAAAGGAAAGGACAAACCAAAATTTTGGAACAAGAATAAGAACACAGTTAATGATGGTGTTGTTGATGCCAACACAGTGAGACCCAAGGTCGTCTTTTCTGGATCAAGTTCTACCAACAATCAAGTGAACAATCAAACAACTTCTAAACCACGAAGGAAGTACACTCCATTGGGAGAACCACTTGAATCAGTATTCAAAAAGCTTGTAGCAAACAAAGTGATCACGGTCCCAGATTTTCCTCCATATGAACCAAAGGTAAAACCGAATTGGTGGAATGATGATGAGTTTTGTGAGTTTCATAAGAGCAAGGGTCACAAGACAGGTAATTGCCATCGATTGAAAAACATTGTACAAGATCTCATTGACAGAGGAGATATAGAGATTGAGGGACATTCATCTAACCAAGAGCATGAGGTGTTTAAGGAACCATTCCCAAAACATGACAAGGGAAAAGGCAAAGTCACAGATGATCAAGCCAATTACACTAGAGCACCTTACAATTATGATTCTACTATCAATCACATCTCAATGGAAAATTATATTTCTACCATTACTATCAAAAACAAAAACCCTAAGAATCTTTCTCAAAGACCCAAAATTGTCCTAAAAGGTGTGGGATCTTCGTCCGCATCTACCTCTGAATGTCATGTTACAACCCGTCGAGGTAAGATCACATTGCCAGGATGCTCCACTAAGAATACCAATTTTTCATCAACCAAGCCTGAGTATGATCTTGTAGAACAACTAGGGAAGACACCTGCACTCATCTCTATTCTTGAGCTCTTACGTATATCTCCTGCACATAAAGCTATCCTTGACAAAATCTTGAGAGACACTACCGTCCCTACTGATCTGAACGTGGACCAGTTTCAAGCCATGGTGGGATACCTATCCATTCCACACTCCCTCACATTCACAGAAGTCGATGATGCCTCCATAAGTCAGCCTCATAATGCACCTTTACACGTTGAAGCCTTCATACATAAACACCGAATAAAGCGAGTCCTGATAGATGGAGGAGTAGGTTTTAATATTTGTACATTGAGCACCATCAGACAATTGGGATATTCTGACAAAGCTGTGAATTCTACAAACCAAATCACTATTAAGGCTTATGATGATGAAGAGCGCTCGTCCAAGGGCACGGTCATCTTACCACTAAGAATAGGGCCAGTCACAAAGGATGTGGTTTGTCAAGTCCTAGATCTAGATCTCACGTATAACATATTGCTAGGACGTCCTTGGATTCATGAAATGAGAGCAATACCATCTACATATCATCGATGTATCAAGTTCCCACACAATGGAGCTGAAGTGACTGTCAAAGTGGATCCAAATCCATTCATTTATTGCAACAATCTACAACCTAGATCAGAAATAACAATCCCAATCAATTGTGAAGCTATTCCTTCATCGGCATATGTGGATCCTGAATCCTTAAAAGCTTCTACATCAAAACAGGAAGAGCTAAAAGAAGACAAGTTCAAGATTAAAGACATGGGATGTGGTGAGTATATCTTTCATGTTGATCAACTCCCACAATCTCCTAAGCCATTCAGTCAACAGGAGCAATCTACAAACAATTTACAAGGAATTGGGCGTGAACCACCTGGTGTTGTGTCTACTAAGTCTAAATGCAAATCTCCTCCAGTGGTGCAAGCATCTCTTGATATCAATAGTCCTAAGAGTGGTTCCAACAAAGAATCTATTGAGCGTATTGCCAGCACTCTTGATAACTCACATAGCCTTACCATATCATCCACTCATTCCATTTCCACTCCACTCCCAAACTTGGATCAACAAGAATTACAAAAGCCCTTACTCATTGGGGATCACAAATCAAGCTTTGAAAAGAAAAATCTAAAAGTAAAAAATAAAGAAAAGTCCTTTAGTCCAAATCAAAATCAAAAGCTATTGGACTCTGCAAAAATCAAATTCAAGGATAAAAATCCTATGAAAGAAAAAGAGCAAGAGTTGATATCCCCTAATATCAAAATAACTGGGGGCAAAAGTTCTACAATTTTAAGTCAAAAAGCATACTTGTTGATCTTAAGTCTCCATCATGCTATCCTACTTTCACTTCTTTTCACAATCATAAGCCTTCATAACTCATCCACTTGTTCCACACATCCTTTTCCTTCTAGCGATACATCATGGACCTTTAATGGAGCTTCCTTGAAGGACTTTGTTATCAGTGATGCCCAAACTTCTTTAGGTGACACGCATATGGGCCTACGTAGTCCACACACTAGTAATTCTATCTCAGTTCCTTCATCGAGGAAGACATTCACTCAAGCTACACATCATTCAGTCAAGGAACAATGCAGTTACAATCACAAAGTCAAGCCTCGCGCATTTGAGGTAGGTGACTTAGTTCTCAGGGAGAACCCCAAGAATCAACAAGATAGAGATAAGAAGGGCAAATTTGAACCCAACTGGCTTGGTCCTTACATCATCATAGCGGTATATGGATCTGGGGCATATCAGCTCTCAACTACAGAAGGTGAACCCTTAGAGGATCCTATCAACAGCATGCACCTTCGCAGGTTCTACACATAGCTCTTCAGAATATCCTAATTCAAAAATACAAAAAAATCAAAAAATTTCAAAAATACAAAAAAATTATAAAACAAAAAAATTGTTACATGGTGAAAACCTAGCAAACAGGCACCTTGTGACAACAAAAAAATTGAAAAATCAAAAAAGTAAAGAGAAATAATTTCGTCCAACGGTGAAAACCACTTCAGTGGCGCCCTAGGCAAGTACCATGGTGAAAACTGGGTTCCCAGCGCCATGCGTAGAGACATTGCTCCTCTCTCCTTCAGGATTCACTTTCATCTTTCACATTGCACACACTCACAACCTATTCACTCACAATAAACTTACCCATTCCCATCATGGCTTGTTATTGATCTACCTAAGATTGGTTAGCCATCCATAACCCTTCCTTTTTCACTCCCTTTCCACCCATAATAAATCAGCTCCTATCTGTGACTAAGGCAATTCCTACGTCTAGTGATGGGTGTGGAACTGAGAACATCACATGTTTCGAGGAGTACAGTTTCTTCCAGCTTCCTTCAAGTCTATCCACGCACAATCCGCAATAAAGCAGCATTTGCATCACAGATCCGCAATAAAGTTCCATCTTCTCCACAATAAAGTATCAGTTTCATGGATTCAGTCAGTTTCAAATGAGACACAGCAGCAACAATGAGCTTCAACAAAATCAAATCTTTCAACAGACTCAGACAACATTATGGTTCAGTGCTATCTATCCTTTTTGTGAAAGTGAACATTGTGACCACAATCAAAATTTGACTTATACAAGTGACAAGAGACACTAAACTTGAGGACTACAGTGGATGTTGGTGTTGAGTCTTGGTTTTCTTTTGATTTCATCTTTTTCGATGACATGTCTTTTAGCTTTTCCAAGATGTCTTTGATTAGAGATTCTATCTCTAGGATGTCTTTGACTAGAAAGGCGAGGATGGGGTATCGTCACCTATTTGCATTTGCTGTCTGTTGATTGTCTTTTAGTAATACTATGACTTGTCCAAGGATATGAGGACATTGTGAGTCTAGTATGAACTGGGGCATTCCTTGTTTGTGACTGTCTTATCTCCATGCAAACAGGTACAATGACTTTCTGGGCCGAACAAATGCCTCGATTGTCATAACCTATTCTGCCATAATAAAGCTCAATGATGATAACGCACAAGAAGCTCTTTCACGTTCATATCTTCTGTCTTCCATCCCCCTTTCTTGATTGACTTCCATTGTCCTTCTCGAGTCCACGTAGCCCGCTATCACATGACTGAGTATAATGACACACCAAAAATATTTGCATTTCATATAGTTACACCTACATCACCACATATAAGCATTTCATACATACATATAGATATCACAATTGCATCACATCCTGCATACAACACATGTTAGCACATCTCACATTTTCATTATGTAAATAATCATTTGCATTATCATATTCATTTGCATTACATACATTCACATTTGCATCATGCATCACATATACAACATAAAAGAACAAAAATATATTGCATTGCATCATATAAGCATCCATATCATAAAACATGTATCACATAAGAACATTTCATCACATAAGGTACACATGCATATAGCTGCCGCAAAAATGGATCATCTCTCATATATAATCAAAAGTGTCATGATACAATGATGTTAAAAAGAATCATATGGCTACAAAATCACCCGCAGGTGTCTACAATACAAAAATGGTACAATACTGATACATAGGGAGCCCTCTAAGGCTATGATGAACTCCCTCCCTCGGAGCCGCCTGGCCTCGATGGAGTTTGAGCCCTAGAAGGACCCACCCCAAGATCAACTCTCCTATCCAGATAGAGGAACCCACTGATAACTCCTGTCAACACTATTGGTAGTGCTAATCCTGTCCATGTCATGGTATCCCATGCCACATGTCCCACCCTCATCCCTAGTCCCGGGATCCTGAAACACTCGTCTCAGTGCATCCCTATCTCCATCTTGATCATAGGGTACTAACTCCCCATCGATTGGTATCCGTAGAATCCTATATACATCCTCCAAGGTGACTGTCATCTCACCCATCGGCAAATGCAAACTACAAGTCTCTGAGTGCCATCTCTCAGCCAGTGCAGTCAACAATCCCATGTTCACCCGAAACTCAGGCACATACAGAATGTATCTCAATCCCATAGCCTCAATCGCGGCTCGGTCCTCAAGTGTCAACTTAGGTCGCAATCTCTGTGTCGACGAGAATCTCTCCCCTGACTCTAGCATCGGCAAATACTCCTGCAGTCAAGCAACTCAATCATGTCAGTCATAGTGGCATTCACTGTTTATCACAAAATGCTACTTGCTATCTAAATGCATCTGGTTATCTATCCTAGTGACACTCACTGTTCATCACAAAGTGTTGCTATTTACCCTAGTAGTGCTCCCTGTTCATCACAAAGTACTACGTGTGTGACACTCCCTGTTCATCACAAAGTGTTACTCACATTTGCACTCTCTGTTCATCACAAAGTGCTGCTCATATTTTAGTACTCCCTGTTCATCACAAAGTGCCTTGATCTATCTTAGTCTTCCCTAGAGGACCTTCTTGAGTGTATCCTCTCAGCAGCTTATCCAATCGACAGCGTATGTTCATCACAGAACTGCCGATTTGACCTGGAAGACACAAATTCGCATTTTTGGACACAAACACATTTTCTTGACATAAATACGCATTTATTACATTACCTAGTATGCATTAATGACAACAATAAATGCATCAAAGTACGAGGAGGTTTTGTGGTATTCACCGGCTCTCCTGCCTCCGCTGGCCTCTAGAATCGGCGAACACGGTCGAATCTGTGAACAAAAGCCATCGCTGCTGACTGCTCCTGCTCTATTTTTGCTCTGCAATATGCTTTTGTGAATGTGTAGATGACAATGAGGATGTATTTTCCCCCGTGGTCTATCTTATAGCCTACCCTAGCCCTCGCCTGCATTTTCCTGAGTCAGTCTTCTTCATCCCGTGACTTTGTCACTTTATCCGGTCAATCCATTCTATCCCGTCTTTCTTATTGAGAGATTGTCTACAATCTTTTCAGACATTTTCATCCATTCTCTCGAGGGGGCATATCATTCCCATTCTGGGGCAACTCTGTATCAGTTCATCTTATCTTCTTTGAAACAACGCGACAAGCCGCATTGTCTCAAAGAGGGGCAAAATGTAGACACCTAAAATTGTCATGTCTAATTAAATAAATATTTTATTTATTTAATTATCTAAGCCTAATTCTTCTATTAATTAAATAAATTTTTATTTATTTAATTAATTCATTTATCCTCTTCTAGCCTTATTTCTCATTTAAATAAATACATTTATTTATTTAAATTATCCCTTTCCTAAATTAAATAAATATTTTATTTATTTAATTGTCCTATTTCTTCTATTAATTAAATAAATCTTTATTTATTTAATTAATTCATTAGCCTTTTCTACACATGACACATGTCATTCATCTCTTAATTCCTACACTACCTACCTCTTTCATTATTTTATTATTTCCTCTACCTACCCTCTAATCCTAGCCGACCTCTCTTTTTACACCTCTCAATCTTAACCCTCCATTTCTTATTGTGTCTTCTATTTAAGGAGATGCTTCCTTCATTGTCAAACCCTAATGCCTAATCACTCATCCTAATGACTGATTTTGGAGTACTTGGCTACACTACAATTCCACTTACAACCACATTCCGTTCTTTGTTGAGCTCTTGTGCATATAAAAATCTGAGAGCAAGTATATCAAGCAAGATCAATGGAGATAGGAAGAATGGAGATCAAAACCCTATTGGACATGTGATGGTATAATCTTTGTGATTTTGAGTTATTTGCATTGTCTTAGGTTATCTTCATATGTTATGGTGGATCTTTGTTCATTGTTAGGCTAGGGTTTTGTGGTTGAATTCATTTAGCCTTTCAATATTGTTGTTTATTGTTATCCATTTTCACCATACACACTAACCATCCCCTAACCTAACCCATTCCACCTAACCCTAGGTTTAACTAACCCTATCCTATCTTGCACATCCTAACCTCCTTATCCTAACCTCCTATAGGGTGGATATTCTCCCCTTGAGACACATGGCACTTAGGCCACATGTCTCCTCCCTTGGACACTTTCCCTCTTATGAGAAAGGCTCCTTGACACTTGTCAGCACAGAGATGACACATGTCCCTCCCTCCAACCTCTTTTCCAACCTCCTCCAATTTGACCCTTGATATCTTTAGAATCAATCTTGATCATTGATTCATGTCATATCACTCCTAGCCTTCGAAATCCTATAAATATCCCCCATTTTGGAGCATAAAGGATCCCATCTCATTTTCATCTTATGCATTGTTATTATATGCACATCTATCTCATGTCATTTTAGAGCATTGTTATTATAGGCACATCCCATCTCATATCATATTAGGCATTGTTATTATAGGCACATCCCATTTCATTATCATTTGAGCATTGTTATTATAGGCAATTGAATCTTAGATCTAGCTTAATTTGATAATATTCACATAATTGTTCAATCATATAGCATAATCAATCTCTCATATAGCTTAATTTCATCATCATCTAGATTAATTATGCATATCATTAGCATAATTAACTTCTTGGATCAATCTAGCTTAATCATATACTCATCTAGCTTGTATATCATATCCTTTTAAATCTTCCATCTAGGTGTAGTCAAGTCACTGAGATTGCTCATATAGCTCTGAGAGAAAATTCATACTCGCATCTCTTAGGAGGCAATAGGTCACTTTGTCATGGTTTATCTTTCATTTGATTTAAATTTTCTAACCATGCTTGTAATGATCTATTGAGTGTTTGTGTTGTAGCTACAGGTATCCTACTTCACATGCACGACATTTTGGCACCCACCATGGGGCAAGAAATCAAATTTATTGTCCTCTCTCATTATCAAAACCTTCAATCTCATGGGTCTCTGGCCAGATCTGTTTCAAAATCATCTACAAGTACCTTTATAGTAGTGTATGAGTTTATTTGTGCACTCATATGGGTATGTGAGAATACTCATACAATCAAGTGATAATACTCGTATGAATATATGCTTTTGTGTTTTCAAAATAGTTTGCATTTTAGGGTTTTTGTGCTTGAAATTTGATATCACTAATGCTAACCCTTGCCTGATTTTGAGTTTTCTAGCAGCCTAACTATTTTTTGTAGGATGATTGTTGAAGATTACTCTGGCCAAAGATTCAATTTCTCAAAACAACATGATTACTAACATATTTTTTCTTCAAGTTGCCTAAGGAAAATCAACAAGACTTTGTGTATTCTTAAGTTTTCTAGGCACACTTATTTTGCTAATGGTTAATGAACATCTTGTTTTCTATGTTTGAGAAGTTGTCTAAAAGGTAGGACAGTAAGCTCTTGTCCATTTGGATAATCAAAAATCTTGACCCTTGAAGCGCTTCTATGTTTGAGATTTGAATACCTTTAGCAGGCCTGTCACAGTGGGAAAAAGTAATCACCATGTGAGAACAACCCAAGTGAGTACAACTAGACCTAAGCTTTCTCACTCACTCTAAAAAATAGTGCTCTTGGGATTAAAGTCTCGAAGGATGGGATTATTTGAGTCTTCTCTTTTGAGATCTCTATATCTAACATTTAGTAGTGCCTCGTGGTCTCAATCATGCTTACGTGACTACTTATTGTTTCAATACCTTGTTGGGCTTGTGAGGCCCTACCACGAGCCATCTTAGCATTTCAATTATTTTCATGTTGGACCTATTATTGATACTATATTTTGATGCATTATGGACAAAGATTTTATATGATCTAGTGTTTGGATAACATTGATATGATTATGTCATTTACTTTGACTTGCAGTACTTTATTTTGATGCTAGAAATTATGGACGCATACTCTATAAATGATTTAATTCCATGATTATGATGATGATGCCATTTAGTAGATTATTTTACGTGGATGTTATTAGATAATTGGATACTTAATTTTAATAATTGAAATTGTATGCAATGTCTGAATTGTATTGTTTTTATATGATAATATTATATGTGATTTTTGGAATTACTAATGTGCAAGTGAGATGTGCAGGAAAATTATTCCATGTGACCATGGAAATTATTGGGAGAATCAAGCCTAGACCTATGTGCATTTGTGAAGCCAAGGGTTGTCTATTTGGAGAGACAACACCTCATTTGTAAATGTGTTTTAATTTGTAAATGTTATGTTTGGATGTGTGTTTAATTTGGAAATTGTTTAATTTATAAATAACAAAAAAAGGGACATTTTCCATGTGTATTTTAGTGATGTGTAATTCTTTTTGTAGTGTCATTTGACACATGTATTGTAGGATGAGTTGGCAATGACATGTCCCTTTGGAGGAAATTTTTTTTACCAATGCATTTTTTCAATTATCCTAGTATGGTCCCAAGGAAGTCTTGGATAGGGAGCCATTAGAAAAGTCAACTCAAGGTTGACCCGTAGGTAAACTTTGGGTGGGTTTCTAGGGGGTTAAACTAACTCCTAGGATCAACTTAGGGGAATTTTTAGTGGGCCATATGATGTACCTATGGATGAAAGACAAATTTAGCCATGTGTCCACTCCCTAGGGCCTGTTTAGCCACCCCAAAAATTGAGTTTCCCAAGTTGGCCGAATTTCAACTTTAGAGGAGCCTTCCTAGGTTAGACAACCCTCCTCATGAGTGGCATTGCTCTTCCCCATTCTTTTTTACCTTTTTGAAGTGTCTTGGCTAGAGAGTTTGTAAGGTATTGGGAAGATCAACCAATGAACATCCTTCACCCTTCCCAAGTGGGTTGGAAAGAGTGAGGAGTGTCTTCATAGGGAATAGTTTGGGAGGGAGAAGTTTGATCACCCACTCTCTATTTTGGAGACTTAGATTCTTGAGTAGTTTTGGTAAGTTTTTGGAAGGGTTTTTGGCTAAGTATTGAAGGGAAAAGATAGTGGATTTGGGCAACTCTTCTACAAGATTCATCATCCTTTTGGAAGATTTAAGGTTGGTTATTTTTCTAGCTCATGTATGTTGTTGTATTTTTGAAAATATTGCTTGTTATAGTTGTTTTCATTGTTGATATCTTAATGTGTTAGGAAGATTGTTGAGTTCTTCCCTATGTGTTCTTTTATTTTGTTATTGTGATTTTTGAGTTTTTTTTTAGAGTTTTCAAGGCCAAACTCACCCTTGGGAGGGTAGAGTGGCCTTGGGGTGAAGGGTTCTTTGACAGCCTATGAGTGTAGAGACTCTCTTTGGAAGAGAGTGATTTACAAGGGGTTATGAGGCCCTTGCTGCATAGTATTTTGTTTATGCAATGGAGGTCATAAGGGGAGTTTGTCGGCTTGTATGCCTTGGGGGACATAACGAATTGTTGGGACAAGTTTGGAACTTGTGGATGTGTTTATTTTGTTGCCTTGCAATGGCATTATGTTCTCCTACTTGCAGAATTCTCCTCTAGGTATATGGTCCACCTTCACCCCACTTGAAAAGTCACACAAGTGACATTGTTTATCCTTGGGATGGGAGTGTTAATGTTATTATGAGTTTTCTTGCTTGTATGTATATTTGGCAACAGCGAAGGGTAGCTCCTAATGGGAAGACATATTAAACACCTTGTGCATAGTGGCTAAAAAACCTTCTAGTTATTTGTGCAGGAGGTCGGACCTTCGAAGCTGCCCATATTTTTACGGCCCTTAGTAGAGACACAAAGTTTGCCATGAGGAGTTTTCATGGGAATTGATGCTTGGCTGCCTTGGAGAAGTGAGTGTCGTGGATGGGAGCTAGTGGGGTCAAGCATCTAAGTGTCCGCTTTGGGTAAGTGTAGCTAGGAAACCAATTGGGATGTAATGATCATTGTCCTTGCTAGCCTTAAGAATTTTGTACATGAGCATGAGTGTCTTTGAGCTAAAATTTATTTGATCATTGTGTTTTCTTTGCTTGATACTCACTTGCCAAGAGTAGACTAAAAATGCATCATTACCCCCGAACACTTTGCAAAAACATTTGTCTAAAAGCAAACAATCATCCAAGTCACTATCCACACAAAGTCCAAATTGCGTCAAAACTCTGTCTGTTTAATGTTTCATAAACTTAAGTTGTATAAGAATCCTATGAAGTCAATCCATCAACCTATCAAGAAAAATAAGCTCACACAAGTGCAACTCATTAGGTGTTAGAAATTTTGGTATAGAAACTGCAAACTCTTTCTTAAACATAGGACATTCTTGCATCATTACCATGATTACGTCCATAGTCATAGCAATGAGTTTGATGCAAGTGATGAACTAAGAGTTCATTCCCTCCACCAAGGTTCAGGTTTGTCTTTCAACACCAACTATTGTCAAAATTAGGGTGGTTGTGTCCCTCCTTACAACTTGCCATCCGAACCAATCATCTATTGAGTCATGTTCATGCCAAGGGTAACCTAGTCACATAATTTCTTCTAATCATCACTATCATCCCTCTTCAATCAATCATCCTCAATCTTTTCCCAAGGACTTAGCACATCAATCAATCATGAAATCAATCACCCTCAATTAGCAAATCAATTCTCAAAATCCAAATCAAATCATCCTTTAACCTAATTTAACCTCACATTAAGGTTACATGCCTTGTGAAGTTCCATTTAGACCTCATCATTAATCACTTCGCTTTTGTACTTGAAGAAGAATCCTCTCCAAGTGCGTTTTGCTTTATCCTTTGATTCAATCAAGACTCTTAACTTATGCCTTTGCTTTGCTTAGGGTCATTAGTCAACCCTTAGTGGAAGAAAGGTTTTTTAATCATCATTCCAAGGTCTAAATTCTACCCAACTTGGTCATTACCTCGCTTGTGGTTTCATCTACCACCTAAAATCCTCATCCAAGGACTGAGGTGCCAATAATAAAATCCGGGTTCCAATCCAAAGACCCTACCAATCAGCAAAATCCCTTTTCATCAAAGACAAATCCAAAAATCCAAAGGTCTCGCTAAGTCCTCTCATCAAAGATTTCCTCCACTCTTTTCTAAGGTTATTCTTGTATGGTCACAACTCAATCTCAAAAGAAAAATATGGTCGAACAAAAATATGGTATGTTGGACATTAGTGTCCTATATGAAGATCCTACACAAGATCCTACACAAAGTGTGCAACCTAGCACTCAAAATCAAATAGAAAATCCTAATATGGTTAACCAAGATGAACTCTCTCCGGAAGTGCAAACTTTCCTAGAAGACTCTTATAACCAAGAGATGATTGAGAAATTCATCCAACACAATCCTACTATGCTTCTAAAGACCCTCCTTGAAAATGGAGCTCAACTCCCACCTGATTTTGATAAATCCACCCTTGGTCAACAACCACAAGGAGACCTCTCTCCCATGCAAAATGTTGCACCTGTCATTCAAACTCAATCAATTATGACCCCACCCATAATTCAAACCCAATCAATAACACCTGTGACACCTCCCCTCATGGTCTCCATTCCACCTTCTTCCTCCTTACCATCTATACCACTATCAAATCTGATCTCATCTATTCTCCAACATGCCTCTATACCATCTTCTTCTACTCAACCATATATTTCTATTCCACAAACTTCACTTCCTATCAACAATGTCGCTAACCTCATTTAGGTCGCACTTAATCCCATCACAATAGTTTATGGGCCGCAACCAACCATCACTCAAGCCCTTGCAACATCAGTCATCACATCTCATGTTCCTTCTTCCTCATCATATCAATACATAAGTGGTGGTGTACCTTCCATGACTCATTTGATTCTAGGGGTAAATACATTCCATCATTTCCAAAATCCATAACAAGACCTCATTAAAGAAATTCAGGACATGAAAAACATCATCAAAGACATGAAAGAAGGGACTAATAAGAGGAAACCATACTCATTTGAGGAGTTTTGTCCTTGTCCTTATGATCCGTCTATATAAGTTACACCCTACCCTCTAGGGTTTGAGATACCTAAATTCACCAAGCATGAAGGCAAAGGGGACCCCCACAACCATGTCTGAGAATTTCACATCCTATGCCAAGAAGTCTCCTATAGTGACCTATACCTTCAAAGGCTCTTCCCTAAGAGTCTCATAGGAGATGCCCTGGCATGATTGTCATCCTTACCACAAGGTTCAATTATCTCCTTTCCAGACTTGACAGACAAGTTTGTGGCTCACTATGTCTACAACATGGGCAATGATGTTTCCATGATGGATCTATGTAACACAAAGAAAAGGCCCAGAGAGACTTTCACCAACTTCTTGCAAAGATGATGACATCTCATTAAGAAATTCCAATAGGACATGCCTAAACTTTCAAGACCTCTGACATCTCAATGTATTAAATCTTTCCAAAAATTAACTAATAAGGGCCTAGCCCTTGAACGTGTCTTGTTAGAGGAAGGAACCTTGAAACACTACCAAAGATCAACTAAAAATTATTCCTCTTATCATAATGATAAAGCAAAATTATGGTCCAAGAACAAGAACATAGTCAATGATGGTGTAACTGATGCAAAATGGGTCTAGACCATGGCCACTCCTCAAAAACCCACCACCACTAATAATCAATTCAACAATCAAAACAATCACAGTCAATCCCAAAAGCCTCACAACTATGTCTCAGTCTAGGGGCGACCACCCTGATCCAATAACAAGACTCCAAGAGACTTCACTCCTCTTGCTGAGCCTATTGAAGTGGTGTTTCAAAAGCTTGTTCAAGTAGGCGTAGTTGTTTTCCTGATCACTCGCCCGTTTGATCCCAATTAGCCCAAACCTAGGTGGTATAATGAGAATGAATATTGTGAGTATCATTGTATAAAGGGACATGATACACAAAAATGCATGAATCTTAAAATCTACATACAAGACCTCATTGATAGGTCACATTGAGCCCACAGACAATCATGTAAATATCATAACTATCCAAGGAGTTAATCCTCCCCCTTCCTAAAGAAGACCTAATCTTGCTAGGATAGTCATTCAAGGCATTACACCTTCCACCCCCTACTCCCAGAATGACTACAATGTAACCACACGCCGAGGTAAAGTCACCGTCCAAGGAGCTCCTCCCCCACCAAACCCTCCACCCATGTCTTCCACCCGCTAATATGACCTCCTTGACCAACTTGGGAAGACCCCTGCACAGATCTCCATTCTAGAACTTCTCAAGACTTCTTTTGTCCATAAAGAAATTTTAGAACAAGCCCTCCTTAAGTCTCGTGTTCCTGATAATATCAATGCTACCCAATTCGAAGCTCTCATTGGAAACCTTGTTGCCCAACAACACCTTGTATCCACTTCCAATGATGCTCCTACAGATGAAGACCATAGTAAACCTTTGCACATTGAAGCCCTTATCCAGAAGCACAAGGTCAAACGTATCCTGATAGATGGTGGATCTAGACTCAATCTATGTACATACAAGTTAATAAAACAATTGGGACTTTCTGAGGACATGGTAGACATATGAGGAAGGATCACAATAAAAGCATATGATGATGCAGAAAGAGTTTCAAAGGGAATGATCACCTTACCTCTTCAAGTGGGCCCTATCACAATTGAAACCCCTTTCCAAGTACTAGATCTTGATCTCCCCTACAACATCCTCCTCGATCGGCCATGGATTCACTCCTTGAAAGCCATACCCTCCACTTATCACCAATGCATCAGATTCCCCTTCAATGGAAGAGAGATCACTATCAAAGCTGATCCACAACCTTTTCAATATTGCAAGCTCTTAGAGGGGAAACATCCATATCATTGCCCACTAAATAGACCCTCGCCAACTCCTCCATCTGATACATCAAATGTTGCCTCCACCTCATCCCAACCAGACATACAAATCAAGATCTTGGATAATGGCTATGGAGAATACAAATTGGAGGATGTCTTATTAATAGGCAACCTCCCCTATCTCCTAAATCATTTGGTAAACCAAAAGAGCTCAAAAAAGGTCAGAAGTCGGTCATACAGTGCAAAGATACCACCTTCCAGCAATGGGGCCCACTTGATGAGGAGAGTGTGAGGCCCTACCCTGACCCATCCTAGCATTTCAGTGTTTTCATGTTGGAACTATTATGGATGCTTTATTTTTATGCATTATGGATATAGAACTTTATATGATCCCAGGAATTAGATAACATTGGTATATTGATGCTTCATCTCTATGCATTATGGGTATAGAATTTTATATGATTCTAGAATAGGAGAACATTGAGATGATGTATGTCATTATTTGATTTGCAGGACTTTATTATGATGCTAGAAATATGTTTGCATATCTTATGAATGGATTAAATTATGAGGATTATGATGAATTGCTTTGATATGTGGCAAACTATATTATATAATGTCAATTCTATGCAGAGTGATTGAATTTTATTCTTTATTATGTTTTTAATATTATATGAGGCTATTGGAAAGTACTAATTTTTAAATTGAGATGCACAGGAAATTATCCATGTGACCATGGAAATATTATGGAGAATCAAGCCTAGTCCTATGTACGTTCATAAAACCAGGGGTTGTCTATTTGGAGAGACAACACCCCGTATGTATCGTATTTTATTTGTAAACATAATTGTTTGCATGTGTGTAAATTGTATTGATTAAATTTGTTTAAATCATTCAAGGGACAATTGCCATGTGTATAATTGTGATGTGGAATTATTTTTGTAGTGTCACTTGACACATATGTTGTATGTTGTGTTGGCAATTGTCATGTCACTTTTTGGAGAGATTTATTTTTGTTTAATTGTTATACCTCCTAATTATCCTTGAAGGTACCAAGAAATCTAGGATAGTGAGCCATAAGGAGGGTCAACTCAGAGTTGACCCGTAGGTTAACTCTAGAAGGACTTTCTAAGGGTTAAATCAACTCCTAGAGTCAGTTTTAGAGCATTTTTATTAGGCCTCATGTGGTACCTATGGGTGAAGGAAAAATTTGGCCATGTGTCCTTCCCCTAGGGCTTGTTTAACCACCCAAGAAAGTGGTTTTCCCAAGATGGACGAATTCCATCTATAGGAGTGCCATCCTTGGTTAGAGAACCTTCTTGGTATGTGTCATTCCTCTTCCCCATTTTATTCCTCTTCTTGAGATGCCTTGGTTAGGGAGTGTGTAAGACCTAGGGAAGACCAACCAATGGGAGTCCCTCACTCTATCCAAGAGGTTGGAAGGAGTGAGAGAAGCCTTCTTAGGCTAGAGATTGAGGCTTAGTGAGCTAATCACCCACTCTCCATTTTTGGAGATCTTGCAAAATTTGAAGGAAAAAACCAGTTTGGAATAGGGATTTGACGAAGTGTTGTAGAAAAGTTTTGTGGAATGGGCTACTCTTCTCCAAGCTTTCCCTATAATACCCTCGGCAGATTCAAGGTAGGTGCATTATCTTGCTTATATGCTAAAATCTGTTTGTAGAATGCTTGAATGAAAATATTGTAATTTTTCTTTGTATTGTATTTGTGAAAGTTTTTATGTGGTTTCTCCCTTTACTTTTGTTATGCATTTTATTGTGCTTTGGGAGTATCCAAGGCCATCTTACCCTTGGGAGGGAAAAATGGTCTTGGGGGTGGAAGGAGTTTGACAGCCTTAGAGTGAGAGGCTCTCATCATGAGAGTGATCTCAAGGGTCTATCCATGTGACTCTTGCTGCATAGTTCTATTTATGCATTCGGGGGTCATAAGGGGAGAAAATATGGCATATATGCCTTTGGGGGTGATAAGGATATGGGGTTAAGATGAGTCTTGTTGTGTTCTTGGATTCCATGAGTTGGCTATGAGTTATTATCTAGCAGATCTCCTCGAAGGCACTTGGTCCACTTCCACCCTAGTAATACATCACATTATGTGATGAAGTTTCAGCTTGGGAATGGGAATGTGTTTGTTGTGTTTTTCCCTTGCTTGTTTGTGTTTGCTTGAGTGTAACCCGTCTAGGAGTTGGTTCTCCAAGCTCGAGGGTGGCTTCTAGTAAGCCTAGCATGGGAGGTGAGCACCCCATGGTCACAACCTTATGTTTTGTATGCAGGATGCTTGGAAAGAGGAAAGAAAGCTAGGAGTTGTAGATTTTACTTTAAGTTGTAGCAAGAAAGGAAAAGAATGTAATATTGTAATTTGTTAAAATGAAAGAGTAGGAAATGTAATCTTATATTTGAGTTGCAGAAATGTAAGTGAGGAGATTTGTATTGTATTTATTTTTGTATGAAGAAATGCATTATTTTATTTAAGTCCTCATTATTAGGAATGAGAGACCAGTTGGGGTAAATTACCCTCGTTGTAAAAGTTGACTATTGTTGTTTTTAAAAATGTTTTTATAAGAAAAGTGTATTTTATTTGAACCTATCATTTAACTGCAATCTACCCTCTATTATCTCTATAATTTGTATTAAAAAAAAGGGATGCAGAAAAATAAATGAAAATGTTTTAAGTGTCTTTCCTGCAAAATTTAAATGTTGGTGTAGTTATATGTATTACTATCATTTTCCTTTATCTCAAAAAAAAAAGAGAGATACATATTCAGATTTAAGCATAGTAGAAAAACCTAGAGATACAAGTAGAAGCCATTAATTCTGTTTTATCTCTGTATAAAAATAAAGAAATATAATAGAAAATATACAACTATATCTATCTAAGGGTTGCTTGTACATTTCTAACATTCCCGTATGATTAGGTATAAATTTATTCCAAAAAAAAAAAATCCTAACCCTAAGAGTTTGGATATGCACATATAGATTTATATATATAAATATACATTTTTAAAAAAGCACATAAATATAACAAAGATATATGCTTGAATCTGTTTGAATCTATATATATATATATATATATATATATTTATTCACATTTTAAAACATTGTAACTAGGAAAGAAAAAAAAATAATAGACAAAAATTAGGGGCATAGGGTCGAACCACTATGTGTTAAGAAAGTGGATGGCTCACGGGCTGAGCCACTGTGTTTACACATAGTGGACGGCGCGGGAGGTGCCGCCACTGTGTGTAGACACAGTGGATGGCCTGCAACTACCACTGTGCTTACACACAGTGGACAACACCGGCCACCACTGTGGGTGCACATAGTGGATGACACCATCCGCCACTGTGTGTATGCATAGTGGCATCTGGGGGGAACCTCGCACTGTGAAACCCGACCTCCTCTCAGCCTCTGCCCTTCCATTCAGCCACCGCCTTGCCCTAGTTTGACCCTGCATAACACACAAGACACACACAAAAAAAATAAACCCTAACCCAATTCCAGTTTAGGGTAAAAGCAATAAAGAAAGAAAGAAAAGAATATTAGTTGTTAAAAATGCAACCCTAATCCAATTTCGGTTTAGGGCTAGCATTTAAATAATAAAGGAAAATTAGAATTGCAACCCTAGCCCATATTTGAGTTAGGGTTAGTGAATAATATTAAAAAAAAGAGAGGGATTATTAAATTGATTTAAATAAAATATAGGAGAAGATAATTACTCACCCCTAATTAGGGTTTGAGATTTAAAATATTAATTAAAATATGAAGAGGGGGAAATAATTTTTAAATTTTGAAAAAGATTCCCCCATTTAATTTTAGCTATATGTGTTATTAATTTAAAACTCCTTATTCGATTTGGGAGAAAATTAATTTTAATATAGTTTATTTTATAAAATTTAAAATGGAGATTAATGTTATATGGTTACATTAATCGCATAATTGATTTAATTTATTTAACTAGGGAAACTATATAGTTATTTTATATACTCAATTAAATATGGACATCAAGTGGAAATTAATTTGGGGAAAATTTGTAAACGAGAATTATTAATTAATTTAAATGAATTTTTAACCTTTGAGGCCAATGTTGGCCAGATTATTTAAATTGTCAAATTTGAAGGTTTAGGGGAAATTAAAATTGACAATAGTATAAAATTAGATTTATTTGGCAAATGACATTATTGAATTTGAACCCTTACTGGTTAGATTTAAATAATGAAATTTGTGTGTGCTCGATTAATTAAATTTTTTATTTAAGATATCCTCATCATCATTCAATTAGCCCGACATAATTTAAATGCATCTAAGATATCTAGATATCCCTCGACTTTATTTAGCAGCAAATTAATTAGGTTGATTAAATTACCTAGTAAGATTGCGAGGACCCTCTTAGGGAATAATTAGCCCTCATTTTAATGTCGCCCTTTTGATGTGAGTTAGCTAACCCAATGTTAGTAAAAATTTCCACTTACAACTTAGTTAAGACAAAATTCAATTGTTTTCCTTATAGTGTAGACTATTTTGAGAGTTTAGGTGTTTAAAAAAAAAAAATGTTGTTCTATTTTTTGTTTGCCCCAATAGTTTGGGCATGACAAAGAGCCTCGACATAGATGTCTCTTCATGGTTATATCAAGAAGAAGATGAAGATCAAACAAAAATATCTAAAAAAATGTATCCAAAAGCATCAGCTATAGTTGAAAAAATGGGTTACAAAGGACACGGCTTGGGACTAGAGGAGAAAGGAAGAAAAGGACACATAAATCCTATCTCCTACAAGTACAATAGAGGCTTGGGGTACACCCCGGTGCCTAAGATTACTATTGTTGGTGCCCCTTCAAGTCCTTCCTTGGATATCGAAAGCTCTGATGAAGAGGAGTTCCATGAAATGCCTTATGAATACGAAAATGATATCTTCTTTGACACTCACATCAATGCCATCACCCTTGTAGCTTCTCCCATTTCACATGAGCTACATCTTGTCCATCTTGAACTCATAGACTAGGGCCAATGAGACAAACCCACTTTAGATATCTATGCCAATGATAATGCTCTCATTACTCTCCTGACTATGAGAAACTTGGAAGACTGCAACCGAGTAGATGGTATTCAACTACATGAAAAGGGATACTTTGGTAGTCAGGTCAATGCCCTTAGCCACAAAAAAGATAATCAAAGAAAAAAACATGATTCCCTAGGTGAAAACCTCTCCGAGGCACCTTTGGATGAGAAAAAAATAAAAACAAAGGGTGTATCCAAAAGTGAAAACCTAGAAAAGGCACTTGACGATGAGGGACTTGACCTCCCTACCATTGGTTACCTTCCTCAAGACAGGTCAAATTTACTAATAGAAGAAACAAATAGTATCAACATGGGCACTGAAGACATTCCAAAAAAATGTACTCATTGCCAAGTCCCTCACAAAAAAAGAGAAACAAGACTTCATAAATTTCCTTACAGAGGTAAAAATCAATTTTGCATGGTCCTATGCCGATATGCTAGGTTTAGATCTTGACTTGGTGGTTCATAATCTCGCTATCCGCCCAGATGCAAAACCTATGAAACAGAAGTTGCACAAAATGCATCTGCATATTGCACTCTTGGTCAAGGCAAAAATCCAAAAAATGTTGGATGCAAAATTCATCAAACCAATAGACTACAGTGAATGGGTCTCCAACATTGTACCTATCAAAAACCCTACCAAGGGCATCTGTATCTGTACTGATTTCTGAGATCTAAATAAGGCTTGTCCTAAAGATGATTTCATGCTCCCCAATATAGATATGATTGTGGACCTTACAGCAGGGCATGAGATGCTATCACTTATGGATGGATTCTCTGGATATAATCAAATTAGGATTGTAGATGAAGATCAACATAAAACTGCATTCACAACACCATGGGGGACTTTTTGTTACTGGGTCATGCCTTTTGGCCTCAAAATGCTGGAGCCACATATCCGCATGCCATGACCTCTTTCATAAAATTATGGAGGACTATGTGGATGATTTGCTAGGAAAATCAAAGACAAGAAAGGAACACATCCCTATCTTAAAGCATATCTTCGAAAGATTGGAAAAATACAAATTGTGCCTAAATCCTAAAAAGTGTGGTTTTGGGGTTACATCAAGAAAACTACTAGGTTTCATTGTTTCTCGCAGAGGCATCGAGGTTGATCCTGCAAAGGTAAAAGTCATCATGGAAATGCCTCCACCGAAAACTCTTAGACACCTACGTAGCCTCCAGGGAAAACTCCAATCCGTTAGATGTTTTATTTCACAACTGGCAGATAAGTGCCATCCATTTGCACACCTATTGCACAAAGACACAAAATTCAAATGGGACTGCTTGTGTCAAAAGGCCTTTGAAAAAGTAAAAGAATATCTGGCATCGCCTCCAGTGCTTATGCCTCCTAATCCTGGAAAACCTCTTATTTTGTACATATGTGCTACCGTAGTGGCATTGGGGGCATTGCTAGCACAAACAGATGATCAAGGGAAGGAACATGCCATCTATTACATCAGTTGAACACTAGTAGGGTATGAACTCAATTATACCCCCATTGAAAGAGCATGCCTAGCATTGGTGTTTAGCACACAAAAAAACCAACACTATATGCTGAACAACAAAACAAAATTGATTGCTAAGATTGACTCGCTTAAATATCTCTTGTCAAAAGCTGCCCTCATTGGCAAAACCGCTAAATGGGTTATGCTCTTAAGCAAGTTTGACATTGAATATGTAGACAGAAAAGAAATCAAGGGACAAGTCATCGTAGATCAGTTGGCTAATGCTCCACTTCCAAGTGACCATCCTATTCTCATAGAATTACCAGATGAATTCATTATGACTGTCACCACATCCTCCACATGGCAATTGTACTTTGATGGCTCCTACACCCAAAATGGATTGGAGGCAGGAATACTACTGATCACACCTCAAGGAGATAACATCCTAAAGTCATACAAGATAGCTTTTGTATGTACCAACAACATCAGAAAATATGAGGCACTCATTACAGGATTACGCTTGGCTATCCAATAGAAGATAAGGGAATTACATGTCTATGGTGATTCCCAACTTGTCATAAAACAAGTCAATGATGAATACCAAACAAAGGATGACAAACTCCTTCCCTATTGTAGCATGGTTGAAGATCTTAAGAAACACTTCACAACAATCAAGTTTGATCAAGTCCCACTAACAAATAATATGGCTGCAGATGCAATGGCCACCATTGGCTCACTCCTTCAGATGCCAACACATAGTCAGAAGTGTGAGTTCTTGGTCAAGCAACTATTCATACTGGCATACGATCTACTAGAGTCTGAAATGGTGTGTGTGCTCGTTGGTCCTGAGTCCCCTTGGTACCAAGAAACCTTCATTTTGCTAAAAGACCGCCATTCCCCCACACCTTACCAAAACCCAACAACAAACCTTCATTCACTGATGTGCTCATCACACTATCCTTGGAGACATCCTATTCAAAAGGCATTTTGATTTTTCCCTCCTAAGGTGTTTAGATAAACAAGAGGCGGAATGGGCATTACGTGAAGTACACAAAGGCATCTATTGGGCACACTCAAGTGGGCTCACCTTGGCTAAGAAGCTTTTGAGAACAGGATATTATTGTCCTAAGATGGAAGTAGATGGATATAACTATATGAAGAAATGCATCCCTTGCCAACAACATGGCAACAAGATTCATGCACCATCACAAGAATTGTAGTCGTTCATTACACCTTGGCCCTTCTCACAATGGGGGCTTGATCTCATTGGAAAAATTCACCCCTCATCCTCCAATGAGCGTAAATTCATTATCACCACCACTGAGTACTTCACCAAGTGGGTAGAGGCTATCCCTCTTACTTTTACCACTGGAAAGCAGATATCCAAATTCATCCTGAACTACTTGATCTATCGATATGGCATTCCAAAATTTATCATTACAGATAATGGCAGAAAATTTAAAAACCAGGATGTCAAAGAACTTTGCCAAAAATTCAACATCCAACATCACTTCTCCACCCCATATTACCCCCAAGGCAATGGTCAAGTGGAGGCTTCTAATAAAACCCTAATTAAAATCCTCAAAAAGATAGTCAATGAAGCTAGCCATGATTGGCACCTCCAACTCCATCTTTCTTTGTGGGCCTACCTCCATCTGCACACCCATAGGCACCACCCCTTATTCCCTTGTCTTTGGCTCCAAAGTTGTACTCCCTCTTGAGATTGAGATCCCCTCTCTAAGGGTATCACTGCAAAATATCCTACCAAAGGAAGAATACAGAATTGCACGCCTACAAGAGCTAGAATTGTTAGATGAAAGGCACCTCAAGGCCTTGAACCATCTTTGGGTATATCAGAACCATTTGTGCATGAGTTATCACAAGAAAGTCAGAAACCAAGAATTCCAAATTGGTGATCTTATCCTCATGGAGAATCAAAAAAACCTTCAAGAGAGAAAAAAAAGGCAAGTTTGAGCCTAATTGGCTTGGACCATATGTAATCACAGTGAAATATGGATCAAGAGCTTATCAGTTGGCTACTCCTAAAGGCGATCCTTTGGATGATCCAATAAATATCATGCACCTCAAAATATTTTATGCCTAGTCCTCAGAAGGTCTTAAATTGTCAAAAAATATCAAAAAAATAAAAAAATCATGAAAAATACATAAAAATTAAAAAGAGATCCTCAAAAATTGTCACTCTGGTGAAAACCTGGCAAACAGGCACCTTGTGACAAAAAAATTGTCACTCTGGTGAAAACCTAGCAAACAAGCGCCTTGTGACAAAAAAAACAAAAAAAACGCTATGGACAAGTACCTTGGTGAAAACCTCCATGCAAGCACCAAGGTAAATAAACCGGATCCATTATCTATCATATCGGTGCTCCAAATCACCCTCCCATCCAATCCACCCATCCCAACATTCCTCCCCTTCCACCTTCGAACAAATCATGCGTATGATTATGAGTCTTCCCCTAAATCATGAATAAGGAATATCCCATCAACTAAGCTTGTGTGCCTTTGTGTGAGCTTCATGAAGTCTTTAGAACAATCCTAAGTCCACAAGTTAATCTTCAAGGCCATATGATCACTTTCCCAATCCAAAAAGTCCATCCCCTTTGCCCTAGGGATGAATTCTTCCCTTGCTTGGCAACTTAATCCTCCATCCTAGTCTTACTCTTGGCAAGAGGTATCAGTTGGTCATGAGTAAATGGCTTGTTTGATTTCTTAGATTTTTTTTAATTACATCTTTTTCCCTATGACTGCATCCATTTATGACTGCTTGGATTTTCCATATCCATGTATGTTTACAATAGGTGCATACTGGGGCATATTTTCATAGCATGGCATACTTTGGATCTCTCTTGTATAAACCGGTGACCTAGTACTAGTGTTTATCAACACTTGCCCTCTCATGTACAAGAGGTATCAGTGTGTTTGAGGGTTTCCTTGCATGTACCCACAACTTTGTATTAGTGTTTATGAAAACTTACATAGTTGTGTAAGGAATTCCCATTTGACTATGAGTCAGTCCACGCCTTGGGTTTCTCATGGTATGTTGATTCCTATAATCAGTGGTGCAAGTCACCCAGGGCAATATCAAACTAGGTTGGCTCTCCACATTTTTGTGCAAAACTTTCACCATCATTCCATAAAGTCCTAATCTAAAATGGAGTCATCAATTTACCCCATTCCCCATCTATTCCATATTCTTCTATTTTTTAGCTAAGATCATTGTGTTATTATGGGTATATTCCCTCTTTGCATTATTCATTCACTTTATCCATGTAGGTTACATTATTCATATAGATTGCATTCTCATTTCATCACACTACTCATTTAGATTGACATTTTTCCACAAACATTTATCACATAGGTTGCAATTAGATTTCATCACATGCATCATTTATAAATAAATGACATTAATTCATCCATGTATATTACATTATATTACTCATTCATTTAAATAACATCATTATATCATGCCATTACATTTATTCCTCATAGAGATTGCATCATAAGTCATTTACATCTACATATCCATCATACATTTGCATATGCAACATATACACATCAAAAAGCATGATCACTCATCCTACATCCAAAACGTGTCAACAACATATCATAGGCACACATATATAAACATCCATTCTACATCACAAATAGGTCAGCACAACATATCCATAATTACATCCATACATCACATCACAAGAAAATAAAGAGAATCCATCATAATAAAGAACACACACCATCCATCATGACAAAATCATATATATACATGCTCAAAAGAGATGAATATGTCTGTCATAATACAATGATCACCCCGAAGGGTCAAAATATGATACATAAGTCAAAATGGAGCTAACTCTCCCTTCCTATCTCCCCACCCCCCTCCGTTGTACCTCCTCCACCTAAACCTCCTATCTCCCCTCCTCTCAGTAGCCTAAAACCCACTGATCCACTTATTTGCTGGCTTTGTGTGGGCTGCTGACTCTGTGTCCTATGAGATCGCACACTTAGTGTAGGAAGCTGCTCGATGTGCCAAAGGTACTACTATATGATACAATCCCCTGTAGTACTCTACCTCCCTAGCTACTCTCTCAATCCTATCCCACTACTGCATAATATCAATGTATATCCACCCAATCCCTGCAGGAACCAACACCTGGCGGGCTGCATACCTCTCCCCCCACAGGCATATCACATCTACCTTTTCCCTTTGCACTCTACCCCATAGCCCCTCTAGATCATCATCCTACTGAAGGATAACATCCTGAAGGGCTTCTATAACTATCCCTATTCGTGCCTCCTCTAACATCTATTCAGACTCCTCCCTCTCCTGCCTCAAGGCATCCACCTCTGTCCTTGTTGTATGGAGGCTCTCTGTCAAGTTTGCTATCTCCCGCATCAACTGCTCCACCTCTACCTCTAGACTCTCCCTACCTGCTCTCTCTATCTGTAGCTCATCCTCAAGAGAATGGAGCCTACCCCAAGTAGTATCTCGCTCCTACTGCACTCTATCAAAATTAGCCTATGATATCCCTCCCCTCTCCTCCACTTGTGCCTCGGGAACATCAATAGGTACAACATCCTATCCCCTGCCACCCACGACCTCTGCAACCTATCCTACTAGTGCTCCCTCTCCCTCTCCCTCTCCCTCCTCTAGATCCCTCCTCCATACCACCCTCACTCTCCTTTGCTAACCACCAGCACCATGCCTTGCACCAACCACAACTCTCTCCCCTGGGCCATCATCCTCACCACCAACTACCTAGTCTATGGCTGGTTATAGCTCATCATCCTCCAAAACCCCAAGAATGGTAAGACGTACTAGCAAGTGCCCCTCCCACTAGCTCCTATATCCTCCTGTCATCCCAGGATCCTCACCTGCCCCCATCCACTCATCCTAGACCAAATAAGACATTGTTTGAAAACTAGTCTTCCCCTCTAAGGGACTCACCATCGGGCCCCAATATCTCACCTCCCGTGTAATTCGAGGATAAACTAGGATGTCCCCCACTATATCTTGAATCTGTTCAAGCTATCTAGCCACTCTGAACAATGCATAATACTCCATAATGTACACCGACCTGCCAAACATCCACATCTCTACCCCATCCTAGTGTAGTTGCCAGTCACCTCTCCATCTCTCACAACCCAAAAATGGCCGCCATGTAAACTGCATAAGCTCATCCAAAATTTGGTACCAAAACCATACAAACCCTATTTGAGTATAGTGCAACAGCCCCTTGTATCTATCAACATATGGATGTCAAGCTCGCCTATCCTGTACACCTAGTGGCTGAGTAATTGCAATGTGCTCCCAAGCCCAGATATGGAGAAGTGTCACTCCAGCAGATAAACTAGCATACTCCCTATACACCACCAAATGCATATCATAGTATAACTAAGCTAGCATCGTTTCTCCCCACGCATACTACACTCCATCATAGACTATGAAATAAAGGTACCTGCTCCATCCAACAGGAAATCCATGCCCGCCTAGATTAGGTATAATCCACCCGCTCAAAAATCCACAAATCACTAGTACCAAGTGAGGAATCTGTCGAATATCCATCATTTTACCCAAATGCATCCTACTCTTGTCCAATATCGATGGAGTCTCATATTCACAAACCTCCTGAAGATAAAAATCCACTGCATCCAACTGATACTCTGGGATGATACCACGAATGGGGATCTTCAAGATCCTCCATACATCCAAAAGGCTCATTGTCGCCTTGCCAGTAGGAAGATAGAAGGTGTTATACCGATTGTCCCACCTCTCAACTAAAGTTGTCATCATCACAGTATGAGCCTGTATCCTCAGCCACCTGCCCACAAAATGCAATCCAAGAGTAGCTAGAACCTTCAACTCATCACGCCCCAACTCCTGATACAAACTCATAGTAGCATACCAATGCTCCCTCAAAGCCAACAACCCCATCTCCACTTGCATCCAACAAAAAAATTCATTATTTCCATGTCCACAAGTCCTACTCTACCCTTCGGAACCAGCCATACCCTCACCTTATCCCAAAAAATAAACCTAACCTACCCCCTCCAAAGCACATGTGTTGATTTCTCCAGCGCTCGCACCAAAACTGAGGTGCTCGCGCTAATAGATGAAGCTTACCTCCCCAGCCCTCCCTCCAACCACCGTCAGCATGAGCACCCACATAAACCCTTGAGCGCTCATGTCAAGCATGAGCACCCACACTAATCAACCCCCCCCACAAAAAATCTATTCTAGCCACTCCCTCCCAGCGAGTGCTTGTACTATTCGCTAGCGCTCGCGCTAACCCATTGGCGCATGTGCTGAAACAATGATCAACATGTGCGCCTCACTAACTCTAAGCCCTAAATTTAACCCTAATTATACCCATACCCTAAAATTTCAAAAAGGGGAATGGTCCTACATACCAGTGGTCCATAACTAGTGGGTCTGTCGAACCATTAGATCCTCTCGGCGTGATGATCACATGTAGGAATGTGATCCATCTTTCCTTCTCTCCTTCTAGGCTCTGAGTGTCTCCAAGGCTTGTGTGTAACAATGACTCCTCATTGGGCCCTTTGTGGCTTATATGGGCCCCCGTGAGAGCCCATTTCCTTTGCGGTCTCGCATCTTCTATTCTATCTTATATTCTTTCTATTTCTTTCTCACTTATCTCCTCCACTCAAATTCTTTCTTCTTTATTTTCGAGAATTTTTTTGATAAAATTCTCGAGGGGGCATACACCTCCCATGCTTTACATTGGGGCATCTATCTCTTCTTCTTCTATCTTCTACCCATCGCTAAATTTGCCGCTGCATAAAAGAGGGGCAAAATGTAGATGCTTAAAAATAATTATTTTTAAATTCCTGACATAATTAATTTATTAATTATGCCAATTTTTAATTCTCCTCAATATTAATTAATTATAATTAATATTGTCACTATAGTATGTGATTGACTTATTTCATAAATCAATCCCATTTTATTCTTCTAAAAATCCTCAATATTAAATCTTCTCAAAATCCTCCTCTTAACTAATTAATTTCAATTAATTAGTTAACCTAAGTGGTTCCTACAAATCACCTTTTCCTAATCCATCATTAACCTAATAAATTCTTATAGATACTCCCTAAGCTCACTTAACATTATTCTTCTAATTTTTAAAACCCCTCCACTCATTCTCTCTCCTAGTCAAATCCTCCTACAAGTCTTATCTACCCTAATCCCACCTAATCTTTCCTCTAATCCCTCTCCTAATGAGTTTCTAGTGGCTAATCATTATGATTAGCCACAAAGTCAACTCCTTGTCCCTTCCATCCAACCACTCTCCTTAAATGCCCTTTTCCTAGGTGAATGTGAGATTTTCAAAATCTCACATTCTTCTAGGCATCTCATCTTCCAAGAAATTTTTAATTCCTCCTTATTCCTCCAATTCCCATGAGCATCCTTTTTGAAGAATTTTTAGTTCTTCCTTTTCATTCCTTAAGAAATGTTCCATCCCTTTCTCTTCTCAAGGCACATTGGGAAGTCTTCCCAATGTACCTTGAGGAGTGTGGAGACAAGAAATGCCTTTAAGGCATATTTCTTGGTTTCCACACATCCTCTTGGGCCTTGTGTGGGCTCACAAGGAATCTTGACCCTCCATCTTGGGTCAATCCTAGCCCTTCATTTTTCCTCTTCTCTCCCTATAAATTGAGGACCCCATCCCCTCACATTTCATCTCCAATTTTAGCAAGTTCATGCTATTAGTTTGTGCCTAGGAAACCATATTTACATCCTCATCATGCCATAATTATCCTTCATCCATACTTAGCCATATTATCCATCTCATCCTTCAAATCCATTTCATCCATTTGTGCACAATGTTCGAGAGCCAATCACATCAAGTAATCTAGGAGCAAATCTACATCACGTTGGAGGCATTTGAGCTCATTTCAACTTCATCCAAGCTCCATCCGAGGGAGAAGGTAAAGGTTTGCAAGGTAAAAAGCATTAATCTTCATGTTTTTCATGTGATTTTGATTTATGCTTCATGATTTTATATGTTTTTGTGTTTTGATTTGCATACTAACCATCAAAATCCACCTTGCTTTCTTTTCCCGTCTTCAATTGCAGCTGTAAATAAAATCATTTCTACTATATTTACTATTCTGTAAATACATTTATTGTTGTTATATATTTTTCTTTAAATCTAGAAAAACCATGTTAGTGAAAAGAAAAGAAATCTAGATATAGAGTTATTTAAATCAAATGTTGACTATATGTCATTGAAAAAAAAAGAGAAAAAAATTTACTCTAATTTGTTATTTTAAAATAACCTGCCATAATGCTTTGGAAGAAATAGATTTAGTCATAAGAAAAAAATATATATTTAATTGTATTGTAAAGTTTATGCCTAATGTTCTAATCTAAACATCCAACCTATTGTAATAAAAATGCACATGTTCATATATATATATATATATATATATACTCTAGAAATGAAATATGTGAAAATTTATGTTCTAATTTATTCCATATCTGCATGTTCACACAGTCATATATATATATATACATGGGTATTTTAATTTTTTTTTTAAACTTGAAATAAAAGAAAATTAAAAAATTAAAAAAAGAGGGTTTGCATGTTGTCGTGAGCTCCTTGTGGGTGCGTCCACAGGACGGCTTGAGCCGCACTATGGGTTGTGACCCACAGGGGCACCCGTGGCCACCACTATGGGCTGCAACTCACAGTGGTGGTCTCGGCCGCCACTGTGGGCCGTGACCCACAGTGGTGGTCTCGGCCACCATTGTGGGCCGTGACCCACAAGGGTGCTCACGGCCACCACTGTGGGCCACAACCCACAATGGTGGTCTCAACAGCCACTATGGGTGGCCACCTGCATTGGTCGTTGCCTCCTTCTTGCAGACTGCGGCCCTTTTTAACCCTCCACCACCCCAATGAAACCTTAGCCTCCCTGGTAAATATGGCCCTGTGGTTAAACACTTGGCCCCCCTTCGTTGCTTGGCTGCCATGGCTGCCACCTGCACACACACAGAGAAAAAAAAAAAACAGAGATAAACAAGCAACCCTAACCCAATTTCGGGTTAGGGTTAGCTTGAAAATAAGGAAATGAAAAGAATAGGGTTAGTGTATAAAGAAGAATAAATCAATCCTAGATAGGGTTTGTAATAAAATAATATTAAAATGAAAGGAGGAGGAATTCTTTTTTAAATTTGAAAAAGAATTCCACCCCATTTGTCTATAGCCATTATGTAGAAAATTAGTTTTTAATATAGACTTTATTCAGAAAAATATGAGTAAGTATACACATATATATAATTAAATCAATTGATATATATATATATATATATATATATATATATATATATATATATATATATATATATATATATATATATATATATATATATATATATATATATATATATATATATATATATATATATATATATATATATATATATGCTAATTCTCATATATATTTAAATATGGTTGTTGGGTTAGAATTCTTTTGGGGACTTTATTAATGAAATTTAATAAATGTATAATGTAAAAATTTAACCTATGAGGTCATTGTTGACCAAATATTTAATAGTTGAGATTTATATATCTAAGGGGATTTAAATTCGACTTTAATATAAAATGAATTTACTAATCTAATATTATATCTGATTTGGTTAACTTTATTAATTTAATTTAAAGGTGTTTACACGTTTTCTCAATTAATTATTTTTATATGAGTTAAACATTATTTTTATTTAGTCTTGAGTATATTAATACTTTTGAGATAATTAATGTCTCTTGAATTATTGTTGGAAAAATTTTAATTAGAGGAAATTGATTAATTTAGTTTAATTAATTAATTAAGTAGTGACAACCCTTTTTAGGGAATAATTAATCTACTCTAAATTGTTGATGCTATATTGATGGAGTTGATTAAACCAAATTTAGGAAACCATATTATTTAATCCTAAGTTAACCTTTAGTTAAGACAAGACTTATTTATTCCTTTTTAAATGTAGATTATTTAATGTATTTTTGTTGTTTTAAAAAAAAAATTGTTGTTTCATTTTTGCCCAAAAGTTTGGGCATGACAGGGCTATAGGCCTCAATCGCACTTGCGTGACTGCATGGGGTAATTCCAAATGGAAATCCTTACTACGAACCCTAAGATAGAAGCTACTTGATTCACCTCTGAAAGGGGGATAATCTTTGTGCAAGAGAAATAGTAACTCCCCCAAGACACTTGCCATATCGTGCCCCCATTAGAATTTGGATTTGGATAATACGACATTGAGAATCCATTGCATGAGACTCAGCGGCCATATTCTTATTAGCTATTGGGTGTGTACCTAAGTTTGCAAGCAAAGGTTTTCTCTCTCAGCCAACTTCCTTAGGATTTAGCATGTTGCACTTGAGATAATTAATGTCTCTTGAATTATTGTTGGAGAAATTTTAATTAGAGGAAATTAATTAATTTAGTTTAATTAATTAATTAAGTAGTGATGACCCTTTTTATGGAATAATTATCTACTCTAAATTGTTGACACTATATTGATGGAGTTGATTAAACCAAATTTAGGAAACCATTTTATTTAATCCAAAGTTAACCTTTATTTAAGACAAGACTTATTTATTCCTTTTTAAATGTAGATTATTTAATGTATTTGTGTTGTTTTAAATAAAAGTTTGTTGTTTCATTTTTACTCAAAAGTTTGGGCATGACATTTTGGTATCAGAGCAAGGTTTCCAACACTAGGAACCTTTCTCCATTACATTTCGTTTTTAATATTACTTTCTTTAAGAATTGTTATTAATTTTATTTATTTACTCTATTTTATTTTATTGATCATTAACGATGTCGCCAGTTATGCGACAAGCTCATAAGCGCGGTAGGGGTCCTAGACATGCTCACATGGCATGTGAGGACGTTGTACAGGATGAGCCAGATCCAAAAGGGGATCGGGAATCTCCTCCCGAACAACTAATTAACCCCATTAGAGACATTTTGGTTACACTTCAGAACCTGATAGGAATAGTTCAGGATAGACTCCCAGCAGTAGATCATCAGGCAGAACACCAGAATTTTGAGTCATAGATCTGCAGCTAGGGAGCGAAGTAGGAGTCCACCTCCTAATCGTATAGAGGCCTAGGCTGAGCATGAGCTCGAGTCAGTCCATCTACCTAAGGCACCTCTAGTAGTGGAACCAATTATTTTATAGAGAGCACCCCATGATCCCATGGATCAGATCAGAGAGATTCTACATCTTCAACCACCATCATTTGCAGGATCTACCGATGGGGTAGAGGCTAAGGCTTGGATTTTTAGTCTAGATAGGGGCTTTAAATTGCGTCCCTATGAGAGCAATTTGAAGGCATGTATTTTCATTCACCTTCTGAGAGGGATGACTTCCACATGGTGGAGGCAAGAGGAGTACAAGAATGATTTAGCTGGGGACACTATTACTTGGGACATCTTTATAGAGAGATTAAGAGATAGGTACCTATCAAAGCACTATAGGCAGCACAATATTGACGAGTTCCATGACCTTCAGTAGAAGGGTCTCTTCGTGTCCTAGTATGAGAGAAAGTTATTTGAGCTCTTACCCTACATTGACTACCTGAAGGACAAGAAGTTACTCGTCAACTAATTTATCAGAGGATTGAATGTCGAGATAGTAGGACGAGTTAGGATGGCAGCTCCAGGGAGCCTTTAGGTTGCCATGGAGAAGGCCTTGATATTAGAAGAGATTCAAGGTAGATCACAGGACACGTGGGATCGACATCAGAACCAAAACCCTATACCGCAGTCTTTTGGGTTCCAGAAACCCCATTGGAAGGGTAACCAAAGGAAGTCATCGGGGTCCTTTAAACCCCCTCCTCTGAAGCAAGCACAACAGAATCAGAGGCAAAGGCCTCCACAAGGTTAGCAGGGCTTTAATCTCAAGCAGTGGCATTCACAGGGTCCTAAGCGCAACCAGCAATCACAGGGTCCTTACACACCTCCATCATGGACTCAATAGTCCTCCAGGGGTGGTTTCAGTGATTTGAGCAGGACAAGAGGACAGGGATACTCTAGGCCATAGGGTGTTCAGTTTAAGACACGTGGTGCTTGCTTCACTTGTGGGGCCATGGGGCACATGGTGAGAGAGTGTCCACAGGGTCAGATGGCAAGCAATCAGAGGATGGCAGGTTCAGAGCCTACATTTGAGGACAAGGGTAAGTCCCATAGAGTTCATAGCGGTTAACAACCACCAGGTAGAGCATCAAGCCATAGTCATAGAGGCTGTAGGTATGATCAGAGGTAGCAGTGTTTCTATCTTGTTTGATTCAGGAGCTACAAATTCTTTTATATCTCCATTGGTAGTGGAGCGTTGCAGGCTAGTGGCATCTAGGCAAGGTGTTAGTTGGGAAGTGGAGTTGGGTTTAGGAGCTAGAGTGTCTATTGAGTCAGTGGTTAGGGGTTGTCAGCTTCAGATTGAGAATACGACCACCTTAGTAGACCTTTGAGTCACACCTCTAGGATCTTATGGCATTGCTCTTGGCATGGATTGTCTATACACCCACAAAGCCAAGATGGATTGTTGCTAGAAGAAGATCAAGTGTGTGGATGATCAGGGTACCTCCATAACTATTTTAGGGATTCAAAGGCCCGTATTACTTTGTATGAATTTTTCTATGTAGCTTAAGTGGAGCATGCGAAAGGGATGTTAGTTGTTTTCCATCACCATCAGTGATAGAGAGGAAGAGAATGAGAAGGAGCCTTCCCTAGATGATCATCCCATCCTTGAGGAATTTGCAAATGTGTTTCCTTCCGAGCTACCCAGTATGCCACCTAGCAGAGAGATTGATTTTCACATAGATCTTGTACTAGGAGCTGAGACAATTTCGAGAGAACCATATAGGATGACCACAAATGAGCTTAATGAGCTCAAGATGCAGCTTGAGGAACTCTTAGAGAAGGGTTACATTCATTCTAGCATCTCCCCTTGGGGCGCACCAGTCATCTTCATGAAGAAGAAGGATGAATCCCTTTAGTTATGTATGGATTACAAGCAGTTGAACAAACTGACCATCAAGAACCAATATCCCTTGCCCAGGATCGACAACTTATTTGATTAGCTTCAGGGTGCCAAAAGTTTTTCCAAGATAGACCTGAAGTCAAGGTACCATTAGTTGAGGATTGTAGAGAGCAATATCCATGAGACCACTTTTCGTACCAGGTATGGCCACTATGAGTTCACCATGGTCCCATTCGGTCTTACGAATGTTCTAGCTATATTCATGAGTCTCATGAATGGGGTATTCCATACCTTCCTTAACCGATTTGTGATTGTGTCCCTCAATGATGTATTGATATATTCTTGGAATGAGAAGGAGCATGAGGAGCACTTGAGGCAGGTATTGCAGTGTTTGAAAGATAATCAGTTGCATGGCAGCCTATCAAAGTGTGCATTGTTTAGATCAGAGGTCAGATATCTAGGACATGTTATATCCAATGATGGGATCTCAGTTGACCCATTGAAGGTCATAGCTATTATGGATTGGCTTGTGCCAACTAGTGTGATAGAAGTTAGGAGTTTCATGGGTCTAGTAGGGTATTACAGACACTTCATTAAGGGGTTCTCTAGGGTTGCACATCCTATTACATCCGTTCAGTGAAAGGGAAAGAAATTAGAGTGGACAAAAAGGTGTGAGAGGGCCTTTCAGGATCTAAAAAGGGCACTCACTAGTACACCTATCCTTGTTGTGCCAGACCCCTTAGCTGATTTCATGGTATGCATAGATGCTTCCTTGGATGGATTAGGAGCAGTCCTTATGCAGGAGGGTTGAGTTATAGTATATGAGTCTAGGAAACTTAAGACTCATGAGCTTAACTACTCTACACATGACCTTGAGCTTGTAGCAGTAGTGCATGCACTTGTGAGATGGAGACACTTCCTTTTGGGTCATCATTTTGAGCTTCATTTAGATCATCAGATCTTGCAGTACATATTCACTCAACCTAGTCTTAATGCTCATCAAAGGAGATGGATGGAGTTTTTTATGTGAGTATGATTTTGATCTTCACTACATCAAGGGGAAAGAGAACATAGTTGCAGATGCCTTGAGTAGGAGACATCATGAGATATGCACCATGTCTATGGACATAGGTTTGAGAGGTCGTATATTGTAGCAACTGCCAGAGGATGAGTGGTATTTAGAGGTATCTCAGGTAGTGCGTTCTCAAGAGACCCTAGAAGGGAAATATGCAGACTATTCATTAGAGTTTGATGGACTACTATGCCATAGAGGGCACATCTATGTACCTTCTTCCCGAGGATTGCATGATTTCATTATGTTGGAGGCTCATAGAGCTCCTTAGGCAACGCATCCTAGTGTTAAGAAGATGCATGTAGATTTGAGATAGTTATATCATTGGCCAGGTATGCGACAATTCATTATTGTACTAGTAGCCCGAAGTCTTGAGTGCTAGAGAGTCAAGGCGGAGCATCGTCATCCAGGTGGGTTGCTCTAGTCTCATACGATACCAGAGTGGAAGTGGGATACTATATCGATGGACTTTGTCATTGGTCTTCCTATGTCGGCATGTCATCATGATGCCATCATGGTGACAGTTGACAAATTGACCAAGGTGGCCCACTTCTCACTAGTCCAGACTACCTTCACAGTGCCAGTAGTGGCACAGGTATTATTGTGGGATATTGTAAGACTTCATGGCATTCCATGCAAGATTATCTCAGACAGAGACTCCCTCTTCACTTCTTCCTTTTGGAAGGTGTTATAGGCAACAATGGGTACCAGACTTAGTTTCAGTACAGCCTATCATCCGAAAATGGATGGACAGACAGAGAGGGTAAACCAGGTGTTAGAAGACCTGCTCCGTATGTATGTTATGGATCATCAGACTAGATGGGAAGAGTACCTTCCTTTAGTAGAGTTTTCCTATAATAATGGGCATCACACTTCTTTGGGGATGCCACCTTTTCAAGCTTTGTATGACAGACCTTGTAGGACACCTTTGAGTTGGGACCGCATTGAGGATAGAGTAGCCATAGGTCCTGAGATGGTTCGTGATATGGAACAACAAGTGATATTGAATAGACAATGCCTTAGAGAGGCACAGGATAGGTAGAAGAAGTATGCAGATGTGATGAGGATAGACTATAGCTTCATGGTTGGGGATAGCTTTTTCTTGAGGGTGTGACCACATAAGAGTCCAATCTATTATGGAAATGGTTCTAAGCTTGCACCTCGCTTTGTTGGACTATTTGAGATCCTTGAGAGGATAGGACCAATTGCATATCATCTAGCTTTTCCACCTAGTCTGTCATGCATCCATGATGTGTTTCATGTATCAGTTCTGAGGAAGTTCATTAATGACGAGTCTTATATTTTGGATTGGGATTCCTTGCAAGTGGAGTCGGACGGGTAGCTAGCTTTGGAGCCCATCTACAATTTGTCTCACTGGATACTCTCTCTTTGAGGTTGAGAGCTAGACCAGGTTAGGGTCTAGTGGGATTTTTATGACAAGGTTATGACATCATGGGAGGATGCAACAAAGATGAAATCTCAGTCCCCCCATCTTTTTGATGAACTCCAAGAGGAAGTTCATGCCTAGAGGAGGAGGGTGTGAGGCCCTACCCTGAGTTGTCTTAGCATTTTAGTTACTTTCATGTTGGACCTATTATTGATACTATATTTTGATGCATTATGGACAAAGATTTTATATGATCCAGTGTTTGGATAAAATTGATATGATTATGTCATTTACTTTGACTTGCAGTACTTTATTTTGATGCTAGAAATTATGGATGCATGCTCTATAAATGATTTAATTCCATGATTATGATGATGATGCCATTTAGTAGATTATTTTATGTGGATGTTATCAGATAATTGGATACTTGATTTTTATATTTGAAATTATATGGAATGTCTGAATTGTATTCTTTTTATATGATAATATTATATGTGATTTTTGGAATTACTAATGTGCAAGTGAGATGTGCAGGAAAATTATTTCATGTGACCATGGAAACTATTGGGAGAATCAAGCCTAGACCTATGTGCATTTGTGAAGCCAAGGGTTGTCTATTTGGAGAGACAACACCTCGTTTGTAAATGTGTTTTAATTTGTAAATGTTATTCTTGGATGTGTGTTTAATTTGGAAATTGTTTAATTTATAAAAACAAAAAAAGGGACATTTGCCATGTGTATTTTAGTGATGTGTAATTCTTTTTGTAGTGTCATTTAACACATGTGTTGTAGGATGAGTTGGTAATGACATGTCCCTTTGGAGGAAATTTGTTTTACCAATGCATTTTTCAATTATCCTAGCATGGTCCCAAGGAAGTCTTGGATAGGGAGTCATTAGAAAGGTCAACTCAGGGTTGATCCGTAGGTAAACTTTAGGTGGGTTTCTAGGGGGTTAAACTAACTCCTAGGATCAACTTAGGGGCATTTTTAGTGGGCCATATGATGTACCTATGGATGAAGGCCAAATTTAGCCATGTGTCCACTCCCTAGGGCTTGTTTAGCCACCCCAAAAATTGAGTTTTCCAAGTTGGCCGAATTTCAACTTTAGAGGAGTCTTCCTAGGTTAGACAACCCTCTTCATGAGTGGCATTGATCTTCCCCATTCCTTTTTACCTTTTTGAGGTGCCTTGGCTAGAGAGTTTGTAAGGTATTGGGAAGACCAACCAATCAAAATCCTTCACCCTTCTCAAGTGGGTTGGAAAGAGTGAGGAGTGTCTTCATAGAGAATAGTTTGGGAGAGAGAAGTTTGATCACCCACTCTCCATTTTGGAGACTTAGATTCTTGAGTAGTTTTGGTAAGTTTTTGGAAGGGTTTTTAGCTGTCTTGAAGGGAAAAGATAGTAGATTTGGGAAGCTCTTCTACAAGATTCATCATCCTTTTGGAAGATTTAAGGTTGGTTATTTTTCTAGCTCATGTATGTTGTTGTATTTTTTAAAAGATTGCTTGTTATAGTTCTTTTCATTGCTGATATCTTAATGTGTTAGGAAGATTGTTGAGCTCTTCCCTATGTGTTCTTTTATTTTGTTATTGTGATTTTTGAGTTTTGTTTTGGGAGTTTTCAAGGCCAAACTCACTCTTGGGAGGGTAGAGTGGCCTTGGGGTAAAGGGTTGTTTGATAGCCTATGAGTGTAGAGGCTCTCTTTGGAAGAGAGTGATTTACAAGGGTTTATGAGACCCTTGCTGCATAGTACTTTGTTTATGCAATGGGGGTCATAAGGGGAGTTTGTTGGCTTGTATGCCTTGGGGGACATAAGGAATTGTTTGGACAAGTTTGAAACTTGTGGATGTATTTATTTTGTAGCCTTGCAATGGCATTATGTTCTCCTACTTGTAGAATTCTCCTCTAGGTATATGGTCCACCTCCACCCCACTTGAAAAGTCACACAAGTGACATTGTTTATCCTTGGGATGGGAGTGTTAATGTTGTTATGAGTTTTCTTGCTTGTATGTGTTTTGAATGTGTGTTTCCCATCTATCCTTGGTTCTCCTAGCCCGAGGGTGGCTTCTTGTAAGCTTAGGTTGGGAGGTGAGCCTCCATGGTCACAACCTACAACTTTTATTGCAGGTTTGTTTGGGAAAAGAATTGGAAGGGAAGCTGAAATGGTCCTATTGTTTATTGTATTTCAGTTGTAGAAAAGAGAAAGGAACTTCTTATTGTATTTAGTTGCAGAAAAGAAAATGTAACTATTAGTATAGTTTTTACTATGTAATAAAGATGTATTTGACATTTGAAGCATTTATATTTTTGCAAAAAGAAGAATTTGAGTTATTTCATTAATTTTGTTAATTGCTTGTGAAGGATAAAAATAAACTTGCTTTCTATTTTTATTTAATAGTAAAATGAAAACCTGTTTTAAAAAAAGGAAAAATAGATGTAGCTTTTCATTTCCCTTTCATGTTATTCCCTAAGAAAAAAAAGAAATGAAATCATCTAAATGTTAGTAGTGTAGTTTTTAATAAAAGAGGAGAAATATTTATTTCTGTCTTTAGTTAAAAACCAAAAATTATTAGGCAACTTAGAAATGGTATTTAATCTTACAATGCATCTTGCTATTAATAAACAAATGAATTTTAGAAGAGGTTAATTGTAGCTGTAAATAAAACCATTTATGTTATATTTACTATTTTGTAAATATATTTATTGTTGTTATATATTTTTCTTTAAATCTGGAAAAAGCATATTAGTGAAAAGAAAATAAATCTAGATATAGAGTTATTTAAATCAAATGTTGACTATATATCATTGTAAAAAAAGAGAGAAACAAATTTACTCTAATTTGTTATTTTAAAATAACCTGCCATAATGCTTTGGAAAAAATAGATTTAGTCATAAGAAAAATAAAATAAAATAAAATATATATATATATATATATATACATGGGTATTTTTATAATTTTTTTAAAACTTGAAAAAAAAAAAGAGTTTGCATGTTGCCACGAGCTCCCTGTGGGTGTGTCTATAGGGCGGCTCGGGCCTCACTGTGGGTCGTGACCCATAAGGGTAGTCTCGGTCACTATTGTGGGTCGGGATACACAAGGGCGCCCGTGGCCGCAACTGTGGGTCACAACCCACACTGGTAGTCTCAGTCGCCACTGTGGGCCGCATCCCACAGTGGTGGTCTCGGCCGCCACTATGGGTGGCCACCCGTAGTAGCCGCCACCTCCCTTTTTAAGACTGCGACCCTTTTTAACCCTCCATCGTCCAATGAAATGTCAGCCTCCTTGGTAATATGGCTCTGTGGTTAAACACTCGACCCCCCTTCGTTGCTTGGTCGCCATGGCCGCCACCTGCACACACACACACAGAAAAAAAAAAGAGATAAACAAGCAACCCTAACCCAATTTTGGGTTAGGGTTAGCTTGAAAATAAGGAAATGAAAAGAATAGGGTTAATGTATAAAGAAGAATAAATCAACCCTAGATAGGATTTGCAATAAAATAATATTAAAATGAAAGGAGGGGGAATTCTTTTTAAAATTTGAGAAAGAATTCCCCCCCATTTGTCTATAGCCATTATGTAGAATTAATTTACCCTTATTATTGACTAGGGTAAAATTAGTTTTTAATATAAACTTTATTTAGAAAAATATGAATAAGTATACACATATATATAATTATATATATATATATGCTAATTCTCATATATATTTAAATATGGTTGTTGGGTTAGAATTCTTTTGGGGACTTTATTAATGAAATTTATTAAATGCATAATGTAAAATTTTAACCTATGAGGTCATTGTTGACCAAATATTTAATAGTTGAGATTTAAATATCTAAGGGGATTTAAATTCGACTTTAATATAAAATGAATTTATTAATCTAATATTATATCTGATTTGGTTAACTTTATTAATTTAATTTAAAGGCGTTTTCGCATTTGCTCAATTAATTATTTTTAATATGAGTTAACATTATTTTTATTTAGTCTTGAGTATATTAATACTTTTGAGATAATTAATGTCTCTTGAATTATTGTTGGAAAATTTTTAATTAGAGGAAATTAATTAATTTAGTTTAATGAATTAATTAAGTAGTGATGACCCTTTTTAGGAAATAATTAATCTACTCTAAATTGTTGATGCTATATTGATGGAGTTGATTAAACCAAATTTAGGAAACCATATTATTTAATCCTAAGTTAACCTTTAGTTAAGACAAGACTTATTTATTCATTTTTAAATGTAGATTATTTAATGTATTTTTGTTGTTTTAAAAAAAAAATTGTTGTTCCGTTTTTGCCCAAAAGTTTGGGCATGACAGGGCTATAGGCCTCAATCGCGCTTGCGCGACTACAAGGGGTAATTCCAAACAGAAATCCTTACTACGAACCCTAAGATAGAAGCTACCTGATTCACCTCTGAAAGGGGGATAATCTTTGTGCAAGAGAAATAGTAACTCTCCCAAGACACTTGCCATATCATGCCCCCATTAGCATTTGGATTCGGATAATACGATGTTGAGAATCCATTGAGTGAGACTCAGCGGCCATATTCTTATTAGCTATTGGGTGTGTACCTAAGTTTGCAAGCAAAGGTTTTCTCTCTCAGCCAACTTCCTTAGGATTTAGCATGTTGCACTTGAGGTCACTTATCATATCACGTGCTTGTTGTTTTTTCATCCCCGAAATAGAAACTCAGACCTCTAAAACTGGAAAACAGAATCAAAACATCAAACATTTTTGGTCAAAAATCTGTCCAAGTAAAATTTATGTCTCTTCTCTGTCCACAGTCGTATGAACTTTCTAGTTTGTCGTATGAGAAAGATAGTTTATCATCTGGTTTTGTGGGAATTGTCATACGAGTCAGATTAGTAGAGGCTTATTTGTTATCAAATGTCATTTGGTTTTGTGTGAAGTGTTGTATGAGATTAGGCCTTTGTCATATGAGATTCCTAGTTTATCGTATGGGTCTGTCTGAATTGTCATTTGGGACTATATAAACTGTCGTACGAATTTATGTCTTTGTCAGTCCAGAGCTATCTTCTTGCATGTCTTTTCTAGATCTGTCATGTTTGCTTAGTCAATTTACAGTGAGCATAAACACCTTATATCTATCATTTTGTGCTTAGATTGTCTTCTTGGTTCACTCGGTCAAGTTATCTTCTGTCAAATCGGATTCTACAACTAGATACCCCAAGATTTTCAAGTATTCACCTTCAACAAGTTCAAGATCTAACATCTCAAAGTGCATCATCACCCTCTTTGATAAACTGATCACTAAAAACATACTTTCTCATAAGGATCTATCATCCTCTATCACAAAACTACAACATTTGGTCATGATAACCTTGTCCCACATCGTAGGATATATCATTCCTACTGAACTTGGTTTTATCAAAATCATCATCATCATTGCACTCCAAAACCAAAGATAGAAAAACTTACAAATCTACAAATACTTGAATTATCTTTTCATGTCATATCACTCTATCATATCTACATTGACAGTTGGTCACTTATTGAAACACCTCTTTGACAATTGCACCCTTGTGCAATACTCAATGCATGTGTATTCCCATTTTAACTAGAGCGCAAAGGCGTAAGGTTGAAGAAACAGAAATAGAAACATTCAGAATAGCTGAAGATCATAAAAACATGGAATACCAAAGCAAAATACCAAAGCAAAATACAAGCAAAAGAAATAACAGGTCAACATATTAGAGAAATTGAACAAGTCCAAAATCAAAAGCCAACTATGTCAAAACCTCACAAGGATTCAAATACATCTCCGAATAAAGGTAGCTCTTTTATGAAACTCTTAAAGAGATCCCTAAGGGATTTTGCTGAGGAAGATCAAAATTGTGCACCTATGTCTAGCAATGGCTCTGTTGTTCACCAAATCTGGTTAACCCAAATTCACCTGCAATCCTTCTATGAAATGGCTAATTTCAATCTATGGAACACATCAGGACTTAGACAACATAACATAGGACCATAATTGATCCTCCTATACTACAAGTTCTGCTAGACCTAGGGGGGGACACCCTTTTGATGCATTAAATACAACAGTTACAGACATATGACAACATCAAACAATAAGCAGATAGATCATTCCACAAACCCAACCAATTAGAAACACACTACAAATTGGCTAAATCTATATAAACAATAGATGAAACAAGGCTTGGAATGAAAAGAACACAACCCCCCAACACAAAGGGAAATAGATTTTCTTAAAATGTATAAATCTGAAAGTATCCCCAAATCCTTCAAAGACCAATGCCTTATTCTTTAGGCATGGAGTCACACACAGAACTGCAAATGCAAATCTTAGCTGCAAACTTGTTTTCCTTATTGAATATTCCTGCATCAATACCTTATACCAATGCATTACTTGATTCATTCACAAAATTATCAGATCTGGGATACATATTCCATTATTTATAACTGATTACAAAATTTAAAACCTTCATTGAAGGATACCTACAAACAATCATAACAATCTCCTAGAGATGACAAATTCTAGCCTCCTTGAGGACTTAATTTGTAATAATAAAATATAGGCCTAGAGACAATTTTGTGTAAAATTTACTCATGCCTAACATAAGTAAAACCTGCAACTAGAAAACAATCTGCCATACTGCAATGTAACCTCTATACCCTGAAGAGATCCATATAATTTTACAAACTTGGGTCAAGAAATTCAAAACTGGGAACCATGAAATCTGGAGTAATTCTCTAAAAACTCTAGAACCCTTACAATTGAGAAGAAATGGGAATATGAAGGAGGGGGGAAAAGACTAGAATGCATCAGAACGTGCCAAGTGTCCCTTTTTTCCTAACTACAAAAATATCTCCTCTTCTTCCTGTGGAAACTATTGGGACTAATTAAAACTGAGTCAAGTTTATAGGCCCATTTTAAAATTTGCCCAGCATTTCCGAATGATTAAAATAAGTCAGTTTGAATGGCCTAGTTAGCAAGGGGGTAAAATGGACCTAGTTGATTTTGAGAGGGTAAGGCTCGAGATTCATGTCCCACACCTTTCATTTGGCCTATTCAGTGTGTTGCAACTTTTATAATTCATTTTGGATAAGTTTACGAGATACCCATTTTGAGGGGTGAGCTGGAAGTGCATTTTAGGCACAAATGCAGATTTTATGGAGTAGCCTTCTTTGAGTGATTACATCTTTTGCCTTGTTGATAATCATGGAGAAATTAAAAATGGATTCAATTCTATGCATAAATATATGAGTCAGTCTGCAAAATTTCAAGTCCTTATGAATCCGTTTGCTCAGTTTTCAAAGCTCAATCCGTTTGTAGTTTGTGATGTTTGCACAAGTGTAAAAATGTCCTGGTGAGCGTCATGTCAGAATGTTTGTTCCGGGATAATGTTGGTATAAATGGTGAGCTACGTTTCAAATTTCAAAGCTCTATCAATCCGTTTGATCTGTTTTCAAAAGAGCTCATTTTGCCATCAAATTCAGTTATCTGCACTTTCAGTGTTAGATCAGTTAATGTAGCCGTTTTGGTGAGCGCGTCGTTTGCATCCTGTCAGTCTAGTGTTCAAACTGAGAATTCAAAGATTTAATATGTACTTAAAGGTACCTATGTTCCAAATTTGAGAGCCTACGGAGGTCATTTGATATTTTTGAGAAAGGCATCATGTGTTGCCAGAACATTGACTTCATCAGGGCCGCAGTGTCGACAAAGCCAGTAGGCCGTTTTCAAAAATTAATATCTCTTCACTCGGGACTCATCTTGAGAAACCGTTTAGTAGATGTCATCCTTGTATATCAAAGTACACGCCTGTCAGATGGCGAGCTCCAGAAAGGTGTTTTGACAGGTTTGAAAATTACGTCTTCGCGATTAAATGCGAAAAATGTGGCATAATTGCCTGAAAGTTGCAAAATGCAATTTTATGATCCGAAAATGGTGCCGATCGTCTCCAGAGGTATGTCTGAGGTCCGTGAAGTATTCCAGGGGTCAGTTGCATGAAAACAAAATTTTTTTAGTCGGACCCACTTTGGGGCCCGACCTGGCTCATGCTTGTGCTTTAATTTTAATGGTGAAATGTTCTTTTTCCCTGACAATATATGTGTATCCATATTGGCTCGATTGAAATTCGTCAGTCGGACAGTGAGAGAGAGGAGAAACTCCAAAACCAAATGCAATTGGTGAGTGTTTAAACCAAATTCAGCAGCAAATAAATGAAGTTTTAGAGAAAATGAAGGCCAATCAAACACTTCCAATTAAACGTAATTGTCTTTTACCTGGCAAACAAAAGGAAAACGTTGGAGGAGATACAAATAGAAAAATTTTTAATACAAATGCAATCTATTGTAATATTCCAAATTGCATTGGTTGGTATAAAGCCTAGACAATCCCTCCCCCCATGTATGGCATTTGGAGCAGCCACAGGAATACTTAAGACCAATTGCAATGTTGGCAATTTTTTATGCCACTCTCCTCCCCCATGTGAAGCCTTTGGCAGCAGTAAGGGCACTCAGCAAATGCAACATGGTTGCAGTAGTAGCATTGGTCTTCAAATGCAAAAAGTCATCAGCAATATGAGGTTGGTCCAATGGCAAGCATTTGCAAATGAAACAGTTCCTCCCTGCTGGACATGATTGCTGGAGGGCATTGAAATGTGTGTTTAAATAAAGGCTATTGGCTGGTATGAAACCATAATTCCCCTTGCTACCATTGTGGTTGACAAATTTAGCAATAGCAATGGAAGCATTTTAGCAAAAGCACTTGGCAGGTGTAATCCCAATGTTCCCAGCCATACTGTACAAGGGGCATCCAGAAAATTAGAAAACTACAACAAGTTACAGTAGGTAGCATGGATGGCCAAGGGGAATCATTTAAAATCTTCTAAATTAAATGCCATAAGAAGCATCCTCCCTTCATAGCCAATGCAATTGGTGGTTGTCTCTCCCAAATCCAACGATTGCCAGCATCCTTTTCCCTGCATGACATGTTGATGGGCAAAGTTAAAAGAAACCAGTTAGTGCAATTGCCAGTCCTTTGCGTGGAGAGTAGGGGAGTAAAAGGAGACTTTCAAGGAAATGCAATGTGTAGGTATAAGTAAATTTCATGGCCCAAAGCCAAGTCCTCCTGCAGGCAACATGGTGTTTTGGAGGCTTTCAAACTTTTAACCAAATGTATTGGCAGCAATGAAAATGGCATATAAAACTTCCAATACAATTACCAGGTGAAGCCAACACTCTCCTTCACGTGGCTATTAAACTTTCAACAAATCCCATTCACAAATGAAAGCCCCAGGCAAGGCACCATTAAAAGTTTCAAAAAATGCACAGTTTCAGGCAAACACATTATCCCACATTAGCTGTGCACTGGGAGTTTTTGGTATTTATATGCAAAAACGCACAGTAGTATAATGTCTAAGCCTTAAAGGCTTTTGACACAAGGTGCCCATGGGCGCCCAAGGCGGGCCCATGCGTGAGCACGCTTCCCGAGGTGATGGAGGAGTTGATTGGATGAAAACCAAGTGGACCCCACGTAGGCATGCTTCCCAAGGCAGACAGGCAAAATTTTGCAGACGAAGGCCGGGTTAACGAGCGAGCAAGTCCGAGAGAGATCAACGGTGCGTGCTATTTCGCGAAGGGAAGATGCACATCGTTTAAACCCCGCGAAATAGAGAAAGTGAACGAGAGCCATCCACGTGTCGTGATAGGTGGCAGTCTAGCAGGCAGGTCCCGGTGAGGTGGCACACGGTTGGCGCACAGGTGGCAGTCCAGTGGCGATGACGTGGCGGCCAAGTGGCAATGACGAAGCAGATGACGTGGCGATGATGAGGTGTCATCCCAGGTGGCATTCGGTCAACCCCATCGACCAATCGGAGGCCACCATGTGGCAAGGCGTCAGAGCACAAATGGAGGCAAAAATCAAATTTAAAATGATTAAATGATATAGTTTAAACTATAGAGAAATTCGAAAAATTTAAATGATGGGTCCGTGTTGAGGATTAATTCGCCTAGGGCTCAATTTTTTGCCAAAGTATAAAGTGTTATATGTTTTCGGAAAGCTCTCGGAGTGAGGAATCTGAATATGAGGTTAATTTTGGCAAATGTGGGATATTTTGGATGCAGTTTTCATGGGAACGAAATTCAGTTAGAGAAGGGACACTTGGCAATTCAGTTACAGATTTGATTTGGTTCCCTCTCTCTTTTAATTCCGAATTCTTCTTAGTTTTAGGGGTTCCAGAATTCTGTGAGGAAGTGCTCCAGTTTTCATGGCTTCCATTTTCTGAAATTCTTGACCCAAACTTGTAAAGTTCTATGGATCTACTCAGGGTATAGAGGCTACATTGCAGGATGACAGATTGTTTTCTAGTTGCAGGTCTTACTTGTGTCAAGCATGAGTAAATTTCCCATGATATTGTCTCTATGATATGTTTTTTCATTATTATGAATTCAATCCTCAAGGAGGATGAAATTTGTCATCTCAAGGAGGTTGTGTGACTTTTTATAGGTATCCTTCAAGGAAGGTTTTAAATTCTATAGTCAGTCATAAATGATGAAATGTATTTCCAGATCTGATAAATTTGTGAATGAATCAAATAGTGCATTAATATTAGGTATTGGTGCATGAATATCTTGTTTAAGGAAAACAAATTTGCATCTATGATTCATATTTGCAGTTCTGTTTGTAACTCTATTGCCCAATGAACAAGGCACTGGTCTTGCAAGTTTAGGGATAGTTTCAGATCAACATTTTAAAAGACAAATCTATTTCCCTTTATGTTTAGGGGTGTGTTCTTCTCATTCCAAGCTCTGTTTCATCCTATTGTTTGTACAGATCTAGCCAATCTGTAATGTTTCCTAACCTGTTGAGCTTGTGAAATGATCTATCTGCTTAATGTTGATACAGTTACGTGTCTGTAATTGTTGTATTTGGTGCATCAAGAGGGTGTCCCCCCCTAGGTCTAGTAGAACCTGAAGTGCAGGAGGATCAATTAGGGTCCTATGTTATGTTGTCCAAGCCCTGATGTGTTTTGTAGACTAAAATTGGCCATTTCATAGAAAGATTTGCAGGTGTTCTTGGGTTATCACTTTTGGTGAACAACAGAAACTTCTCTCACAATATCTCATTTTTGTTAAACTAACTACATTACTAGATTACTCATCCCGAGAGCTTTCCGACAGTATATAATACTTGATATTTTGGGTAAAAAATAACCCCTAGGCGAATTAATCTCTTAGATGGATCCATCATTTAAATTTTTTAAATTTCTTCAATAGTCTGGACTTTACATTTAACTTTGATTTTCCTCCATTTTTCACCTGATGCCCTGCCATGTGGCATCTTGTGATTCATCAACAGGATCCACTGTTCACCACCTGGGATGACACCTCATCCATCCGCCACCTATCACCCATGTCATCGCCACCTACCCACCATATCAGCGTCATCTCACCGGGACTAGCCACGTCATCGGTCACTGGGTCGTGATGATTAACCGATGAACACCTTCGCTTCGTGACATGGTGACCACCTTTTATCTTCTGTGAACTTTCTCTACCTTTACTGTGTTCTTTTCCACACATGCTTGGTCACTGGGTCATGATGCTTAACCAGCGAGCATCTTCGCCTTGTGACATAGCGACCACCAACTTGCTCACCAGTTAAGTCACCATTTCACTACAAAATTTGCCTACCTCAAGAACCATGCATACGTGGGGTCCACTTGGTTGTCAATTGTCTCCTCATCACCTTGGGGCTCGTGCATGCATGCATGGGGTCCACTGGGCATCCAACGGACACCTTCCATCAAAAGCCTTTAAGCTTTGACATTATAGATGAGTGTGTTCTTAGTTTTAAACATCAAAATACTCCTTTGCCCAACGAATGTGGGATATATGCTATGCCTGGGACTATGCATTTTTTTTTTAAATTTCATGAAACTTTGTCTGCCAATCGGATTTGCTGCAATTTTAAATGCCCCTTCACCACTATGCACACGGAGACTGCCATTGTTTTGCTTTGGTTTATTAACTATCTTCCTTTCAACACACCAAGCCATGTGAAAGAGGGATTTTAGCAGAGGTCGATTTTCCTTGAAGATTTCTATGTAACCCACCCCACTCTCCACGCCACAATAGGGAAATCATTTGGCCTACACCTCACATAGGGGTGATTGGGCAATACAACTACTCTTTGCATTTTCTTGAAAACTTCTCTGATGTTGCCTCCTTCCAGCTCACATGCAGGAGAGGATTTGGGCTTTGAACCTGTCATGTGGGAGGGGGTTTGTTGGCATTTCATTACACCTATTAACTCATTTCTATTTACTAAAATTTTCTTAATGCCCCTTGGCCATTGCGCAGGAGAGGATGCTGGCAAGCGTTGTGGATTTGAATTACACCTGCACATTGCATTCTGTTTGGAACTTTTCCAAGTCGTTACCAATTGTTACTACTTATCAAGTTGTCATTAGTTTTTATATTCAAAGTCATACTATTTACTCTAGTCGATTAGCACTACGGAATCATGCAGTCGATATAAACAGAGAAGTCAGTATGCATAGTCTAGTCGGTTAAAGAAGAAAGCAATCATAGAACGCAGTACACACCGAGCTGTCTACTGAGTATCTTTTCATAGCTACCGAGCAATAAAGATGACACACTGAGTTGACATACACCAAATGAAACATGTTACCATATACATTGACCCTGGACATGCATATGAAAATGTGTTACAAGATCGAGGCACTTCTAACCGTTATTACATTGGAAATTGCACTAGAAGATTGTGTATGATTGCGAGGTCAATCTAACCAATGAAATATTTTGTTTAGTTATTCATTCGAGGAATCTTATTTGTAAGATTGAAGCAATGAATTGGATCACCGTTTTAAGAGATATATATATATAGCATGAGTGAAGTGTATGTATGCATGAAGGAAGACTGTTACAGAGACATAGAGGTCACCGAGAAGGTTTTTAGAGAACAGTTGAAGAATAGAGTAAATAGAAGGGTTTACTGAGGTACTATATGGGTTACTAAAGTATGCTATAAGCATGGTAATCTATTCTGAGCACATATAATCTGCTATAACATTTCAGATGTAAAGTTGTAGACATTTGTAATGATTTTATTGTAATATTGTGAAGTTGAAAGAGAAACCTTTAACAAGGTAAAAGACTCTAATCAAGTCTATAAATTGTAAAGCCTCTAACCAGGTGCAACATTCAGAATAAATGTTGTAAAATCCTTTAGCAAGGTAGATCTAACATATCTTGTTACTCCTAACAGGGTATGCTATCAGAAATAGCTAAAATGTAGCTCTAACTGAGCATTCTTTATTATTGCAGTAGTGAAGTTGTGGGTGCCATCCTACCATAGTTTTTTTCTCTAACCAAGAGTTTCTGTGTAACCAAAATATATGTGTTATGGAGTGAATCATGTATGATTGTTATCTATTTGTTTTAACTTTATTTTATGTTACTGCACTATTTTGTTTATGCATAACAGTAAAGTTATTATTGAAGAAAATTTTTGGAGTACTGATTCACCCCTCTCCTCTCAGTACATTAGCTTTCCATATTGGGCCAAACAATTGGAATTAGAGCTCAAATCTTTGAAAAGGGTTTAACTACCTAAAGAGAAAGATCTTATCAATGGAAGGCTATAAACAATCTCGAAAGATTGTGTATCTGCAAGAAGAGTTGGATCATGCTAATCAAGTGATTGCAGACATGCAAAGGCAAATGCAAAAATCTTTGAAAGTAAGAAGAAGATTATCTGATGATTTGCAGGATTCTTAAGAGTTAGTGGAACAAATTGAGACATCATCTAAGAACAGTATATCTAAAGAGACTGAAGAAATTATTGGAGTATTGAAAGAAAAGAACAAAGCATTGATTGATCAACTAAAAGCAATGAAAAGAGAACATGAACATTTCAGTACATAGATGACTGAAAATCTAGATGCATTGAGGATAGCTGAGGATAAAGCAAGAGATCTACAGAGAGAGAAACAACAACTTGAAGTCTTAGTATCTGATAAAAATGATGAAATCATAAGGTTGACTGGGATTCAACAAAATATGACAGATCAACTAGGTTATGCACATCATGAAGCAATTCTGAAGAATGATGAAAACCAAGCATTGAAACTTGAAGTATCAAGGTTGACCGATGAACTTGAAACAAAGAAGAAATCCAAAGAAACATTGAAGAAGAGTTATGAAGCATCAAAGATGTTGGATGAGCAACTGAATATAAGAAGACCCAACAAAGATGTAGGACTTGGTTACAAAGGAAAAGACTCTACCGAGAAAGGAATACATACTACTGACAGAGGAGAATCATCAAAGCAAGCTGGAAATAGAAATAACATCAAAAGAAAGAAGCATATTTGCTACTACTATGGAAATCAAGGTCATAATGCAAACATATGCCAGATCAGAATAGGTAAGCAACCGAATATCACTAAGTCTAATGGTTATTGTTACAATTGCAATAAATATGGTCACACATCTAATCAATGTAGGACAAAGTTTGTTAACAACTATCAGAATGCAAAATTCAAAGGGTTTTGTAGAAACTACAATAAATATGGACATAGTACTGAGAAGTGCTAGCTTAAGCAAAAGAACTACATGTGGTCTGCACTCCGAGCAAACACTAGAGGTTACCGAACTCACACAAATCCTTACCGACAATATGCAGCAGTATCATGGGATTACAATACAAGGATATGGTGCAAATGTTGTAGAAGATATGGACATGTAAGTGCCAACTATTTTATAAGGTTTGGAATGAACAACCGAAGATCATGGAGAAATCCTAGTATGGCATGTTTTCATTGTCACAAAGTTGGACATTTAGCTGGAGATTGCAGAGATCAACCTAGAGGAGACACTAAAGAAATAAAAGAAAAATTAAAGATGATTTGGAAAAAGAAGGAAATTGTGTCAAATGAAGAAAGCACCTTACCTACTGAGTTAGGTGCACCTATTCCAAATTAATCAAAAAAGGTATGAAGGGACTACATTCTTTGAAGGTTAAAATCATAACAGTTCCTATTCTATAATGTACCAAATTCAAAATCTGCATAGTCGAGATGCATTAGTAAGTTTGAAATTCTATCAAAAGTACTTTATAGGAAGCCTGTCAAGTCAGTGTATAAAGGAAGCCTGTCAAGTCTGTAAATGAAGGAAATTTGGTTACTTGGTTAAAATGAAAGAAAGGAGAATAAATTGGTTAAAGGTGAACCAAGTGCATTTAATGTTTTTGACCTAACCCGCATGGAGCCCAATAAGGTATTTTGTGTACTTAAAAGTATTTTCATAGTCATTTTCATTCACCAAGTTTTCAAGAGAGCAGAGCAGAGTGAATCAAGGTGATCAAAACCTCATTCAAAGTGAATCCAAGGTATTTACATCAAATATCATCACATTGTTAAGCTGGTTTACCGATATTGTCAAATTGCTATTATCTACTGAGTGTGAAACATCTGCCATTTGTAAACTGTCAAACCCTAAGGATAGTTTGCTAGTTTTATCTGAAATTTACAAATGGCACCCAAGATCCAAGATCCCATAGTTGTCAAGAATGTGGAGAATCCCTCACTAAAGTACTCTTTGACTCCTAAAATCGCCTCTAAACCAGATGACAAAACTGCCTTTTCACTCATCCTGGATTGAGTCTTGTTAGTCAAAGATGTGAGATTCTTCACCAAATGTCATGTTGAAGAACTCGGTCATGTTGAGATAAGTGACACATATGATGAGCTATGTACCGATGGCAAAATGGATAGCAAGTACAAGCATATCAAAATCAAGGGATTAACTAAAGCCCTAACCTATCCTTGTGTGTTCAAACCCCAGTGGGTTAAGTTTGTTTTGAGTAGAGTTCATGATGATTTCATGTGGCTAGAGGAGCAACCATTCAAAATCACCAAGGAAATCATTCATGTGATCACCGGGTATCCTATCTATGATCATACACGAGCATAAAAGATGATATCACAGAAGGAGTTAATTAGTTTAACTGGAGTAGAATCTAATTACCAAGGACTGAAACTGAACAATGTCACTGATGCAGAACTCAAGTTTTCCATTAGAGTAATTGGTTACTGTTTCTTCCAATCAGCAAGGGAAAATAGTGTACCCTATGCCACAGCTGACTTAGCTTATAAAATTGTGAAAAAGGGAATGAAATTTGACTTATGTGAAGTGTTATTGAAGAACTTGTTGGAGAACCTGAACACAATAAGGAAGTCGAAGAAGAACAACTCAAAAAATACACTATAGTTTGGTTCACTTCTTGTATGCATGTTTTTCTACTTTGAGAAATTCTTTCCATCAATCGGTAAAGTAGTTTGGGAGCTACATCGACCAATCACCCATCAGATTAATGACTTTATCAAGAAGTTGGGAGATAATTTCAATGATATAATGGATGATTACTTTAGCAAATTTCAAGAGAAAATGCACAACAGGTACTGGATTCCACCCTAGCTGGTAGAGAAATATAAGGATGATATATGCTTTGAGGTAGACACCGATTACTGTTATGTGAATCCTGTGGAACCGAGGACTCAATCTTTGCCACCAATGGGTTACGAGATTGACTTTGATATCACACAACAACAAATTTATGCATATCTTTCATTACCAAGGCATGCTACCGAGCTGAGATATGGAACTAATGAAGAAGTTAAGGAAAAGGTAAAAATGAGCATTGTAGTACCCAAAGCTATAAGAAAGGCTACAAAGATGATTAAGGAATTATCTGAAAAATTTGGAGAAGACTCTTCCTCTACACCTATCAAAGGCACTCTTGCCATCACCGAAGAGGAATATGAAGCTCAAGAGGCAGCTATAACACTGAGCACCAAACTGCCTAAGGGTAAAGTGTTGAAAAGAAAGAAACTGAACACTTCAAAGGCCCTACCGACTCCACCTCCAACAAGGAGACCTAACATAAGAGCATCTGGAGCATCACTGAGTAAGAAACAAAAGAGTGTTACTATTACCAAGGTAACCAAGACCTACAAGAAATCTACTCGGAGACTCATTTTGGCAAAAGAGTCTAGTGATATAGAATCAGATGATGCCAACAAATTCCAGATTGTAAAGAGCAAGAAGGTAAATATTCATAGTGTTGAAAAGTTTTGTGTCAATCTAAAAGAATATGGTGGATTTGGAGGATTTAGATATGTCAAGTATGAGACTAGGAATAATGATGAGAAGAGACAAATTGAAGAAGCTATCATCTGCACACTTCTAAAGTTTTAGCTAGCTCCATTAGAACTAGTAAAGTCACTTCCAAATGAAATTTACTTGCATATTGATAATAGGTGGAAATATGCAATGGACTCAGAGAAAAAAATCAGAGAAAGAAGTCTAGTCCATCTATTTCTTGATATGTCTATAGTAGAGATAAAGGAACATTTGACAACCTACAATTCTAAATTTCTTGTCAAACAAAGAGCCTTAAAACTAATGAATGGGCTATACATTGATGTAGAAAAGGAGACAAAAGCAAAATGGCAAGAAATCTTCAAAATCAAGGATGTCGGTGAACAATCTAAAGTTAAAATTGTTGATGTCACTGAGCATGATCTTGATGTCACCGAGCAAGGTCCTGATGCTACCAAGCAAGACCTAGCTGACACTATTCAAATTGATGAAGATGCCATGGATGCAGAAGCACCAGAGTAGGAAATGATAGAAGGCACTACCTATGCAAAACTTGTATCTAGTGAATCTGTCTTAGAACAAGTTCAGCCTTATCTTCCAATCAAGCCACTTGTCTCTACCAAAGCTCCGAAGGATACAACACAAGGCACCAAAGGTCACCAGTCTGAAGCAGCAGAATGTACAACTCAAGAACAGACCTCTCAAGCACCATCAAGCACTGAAAATGTTGCAGCTGAGACCCCTAGTACTGAGACACCAAAGGACACCACAATGGCTATAGGAACCGACCAAAGTGTTGCCTCTACTGAGAAACCTACTAAGGGTCAACAAGCCTCACAATCTATTGTCTTGGTCCAACCAACCAAAGGTAAAGAGAAGAAGGTGAAAAAGCATAGCTTCAAAGTTGATTTAACTAAACTGATAGTGTTGCCCAATGTGGATATCTCAAAATTAAAAGGGCAAGCACTTATTGATTTTGGTGAACTATGCAAAGCAAAGGCCAAACAAGAAAAATAGATGGCCATTCAAAAGAAGAATAAAGTACTACAGAAGGTGAAGACACTGCTGACAAATATGCTACCTTTAGCTACAGTGTCAACCGATGTAGCCATCCACATTCAACTAGATGAACTCCTCAATCAAATAGAAACATCTAGAGTTGATGCATCTGAGTATTTGAGCAAGCTAAAAGACAAAGAACTTACTGCAAAAATGATAGAAGAAGTACAAAAAGCTCTATCTATTGGGAAATTCAATCTTGTCAAATTCATTGCTAAGTTGTCCCCTCAACTCAAGCATATTCTTTATTTATTTTAGAAACTTTGCACATTTTCTATATTCATTAAAGATATCAAGAATAAAACTGATGCAATTGAGAAAGAGATCACCGATCTCTCTAATAAGCTGACCATAGAGCCTAATTCAGTTTAGAATTTTTATACCAAGCTTCAACAACTCATGGCTCAATAGTTAGGATTAAGAAATGAAGAACATAAGATCAAGATGGATATAATGACACTCTAGACATTATTCCTTCCTCATCTTTCATCAGTTCAAGAACAGATTAACCGAGCTACATGCCTATCTACTACACAAGAGGGAAGCACTCTTGATGGCTTAATATCACTATTGGTTGATATTCAAGCACAAAATTCTTTAATGGAAAGTGTAAAGGATGCACTCTCAGTCGCTCTCACCGACGCCTGGAAAAAGTATAAATCTATTTTTGATCAGTTACCACCCCCTGATGGAAATTAAGTTTTTGATGTTTGTCAAAAAGGGGGAGTGATACTACATAAGGGGAGTAATATACTATATTTAGGGAGTGATACTAGTTTGGTAATACAGTTTTGATACAGTATTCAGAGTATAGTGTACAAGGGGAGTATACCGAGCAGAGTATGTAGAGTAAGCAGAGCACATAGGCACAGAACCGAGCATACAAAATCAGAGTTATGTACAGTATAATGATAAGGGGAGTATATCTGAATATTTCATTGACTATTGTATATATTTTCAAGTATAGTCATTTTGCAAAGTATATAGATTTTTGAGTTAAGACTTTGAAAGTAGTTTTTTTTTGTCAAACATCTCAACTAATGTCAAAAGGGGAGATTGTTACTACTTATAAAGTTGCCATTAGTTTTTATAGTCAAATTCATACTATTTACTCTAGTCAGTTAGCACTACTGAATCATGCAGTTGATATAAACAGAGAAGTCGGTATGCATAGTCTAGTCGGTTACAAAAGAAAGCAGTCACAGAACGTAGTACACACCAAGTTGTCTACCAAGTATCTTTTCATAGCTACCGAGTAGTAAAGATGACACACCGAGTTGACATATATCGAGTGAAACATGTTACCAGATACATTGAACCTAGACATGCATATGAAACACATGCTACAAGATCGAGGTACATCTAACCGTTATTACATTGGAAATTGCACTAGAAGATTGTGTATGATTGCGAGGTCAATCTAACCAATGAAATATTTTGTTAGTTATTCATTCAAGGAATCTTATTTGTAAGATCGAAGCAATGAATTGGATCACCATTTTAAGAGATCTATATATACAACATAAGTGAAGTGTATGTATGCATGAAGGAAGACTGTTGCAGAGACACATAGGTCACCGAGAAGGTTTTTAGAGAACAGTTGAAGAACATAGTAAATAGAAGGGTTTACCGAGTTACTATATGGGTTACCAAGGTATGCTATAAGCAAGGTAATCTATTCTGAGCACATAGAATCTACTATAACATTTCAGATGTAAAGTTGCAGATATTTGTAATGATTTTATTGTAATATTGTGAAGTTGAAAGAGAAACCTTTAGTAGGGTAAAAGACTCTAATCAAGTCTATAAATTGTAAAGCCTCTAACTAGGTGCAACATTCAGAATAAATGTTGTAAAATCCTTTAGCAAGGTAGATCTAACAGATCTTGTTACTCCTAATAGGGTATGCTATCAGAAATAGCTAAAATGTAGCTCTAACTAAGCATTCTTTATTATTGTAATAGTGAAGTTGTGGGTGCCATCCCCATCGCAGTTTTTCTCTCTAACCAAGAGTTTCTGCATAACCAAAATATATGTGTTATGGAGTGAATCATGTATGATTGTTATCTATTTGTTTTAACTTTATTTTATGTTACTGCACTATTTTGTTTATGCATAACAGTAAAGTTATTATTCAAGAAAATTTTTGGAGTACTGATTCATCCCTCCCCTCTCAGTACATTAGCTTTCCATATTGGGCCTAACACCAGCTGCCAATGACATTTGGTGAAAGTTCTAATGCCTTTTCAACAACACTATGCACCACCAAACTTCATGCAAGGGGAACTCTAGTTTTAAACCTACCAATTCATTTGTAGAGTCTTCTTGGCTCCTACCAAACACTATGCAGGAGAGGAAGATGACTACAGATTGCATTTGTATTAAGAGTTTTTCTATTTGCCTCTCCTCCAACATTTTCCACTTTTTTTTCCAGGTAGGGGAAGATTGGCATTAACCTTGCCAATTACATTTGCTTAGAAGTGTTTGATTGTCCTTCTAAAAACCATGTTGTTTTCCTTTGCTATCAAGTAGTTGTTGACAATGGGAAGAAAGCCACAATTGTGGATATCCAATGCCCCAAGAAATAGCATGTCTAGGCACATCAATTTTCTGCTAATATGTTTATCCCTCTGATCTGAGCATATCCAAATATTTCCCTCACATCCTTCATTTTGTACCGCTTTGAAAGGCTATAAGCACCACTCCATGAGTTTTGAAGAGATGGAATCTCTAAAGGAAATGATTGTGTATATCTAATATGCCAATTTAGAACATTCAACTTTGAGTAAGCCATAGCATCAATCACTTTCTTGATTATCTCTAGGGGTTGAAATGCCATGAAATAAGAACATTTCGCTATAAAATTTAATGCATAGGCATGAGCCAGGTTGGGCCCCAAAGTGGGCTCGAATAATATTTTTTTTTGTTTTCATGCAACTAACCTTCGCAATGCCTCACAAACCTTAAACATAGCTCTGGAATCAAGCGACACCATTTTTTGATCATTAAACCGAGTTTCGTGACTTTCAGGCACCTGTGCCGCATTTTTGCATTTAATCCCAAAGACATATTTTTCAAATTGGTCAAAACACCTTTTTGGACTTTGCAAACTGACAGGTGTGTACTCTGATATACAAACATGAACTCTACCAAGCTGTTTCTCAAGATGAATCCTGAGTGAATAAATATTAATGGTCAAAGATGACCAACTGGCTTTGTTAGCACTACGAACCTGATAAAGTCAATGCACAGGGAACTCATGATGCCTTTCTTAAAAATATCAAACGATCTCCATAGACCCTCAAATCTGAGGCATAGGTACCCTGAAGTACAAATCAAAACTTAGAATGCTTAGTTCGATCAGGAAGTTGATAGGATGCAAATAGTGCACTCAAGAAAATAGCCACTTTAACTGATGTAGCAATGAAAATGCAGAACACTGAATAAGGTGGCTCAAGAAACCCTTTTGAAAATTGATCAAACGGATTGGTAGGAGCTTGAAATTTGAAACATAGTTTGTCTTTTATATCAAAAATAGCTTAGAATAAATATTCTAACATGACATTCACTGGGGCATCTTTTACAAATGTGCAAAGCGAGGCTCTGACTAGCTCCTGAAATAGGGACTTACGCAAACAGTACAAACTGCAAACGGATTGATCTTGCCAAACTGAGAAAATGGATTCACAGGGACTTGAAATTTGGCATGTGGACTCACTTTTATGCATAAAATTCAGTGCACTTTGAATTTCACTATGACGATCAATAGGGCAAAAGTTATATAATCTCAAAGTAGGCTACTTAATAAAATCTGCACTTGTATCTATGACAGACTTTCAACTCACCCATTGAAATGGGTACTTGATAAACTAATCCAAACTAAAAACTCAAAGTTTCAAAATATTTCATAGGCCAAATGAAAGGTATAGGACACATTTTCCAAGCCTTACCCTTTGAAAATCAACTGGCTCCATTTTACCCTCTCTCTAACTAGGCCACCTGAATGAGATTAGGTGCCTTAATGAAAATGAAAAATGAAAAAATTCAAAATGGGCCTAAAAAATTGACCAAATTTAATGAGTCCCAACAGGCTCATCCCCCCATAAGAAAATTGACTTTCCAAAGGCATCTATTTCTACACCTCTTGAAAACTTGCAAGAACCTTCCATAGAATCATCGCCAAAAAATACATCTAAGGATGAAGTTCCCCAAGACATATCCATAATGACCATCAAACCTATTTCAGAGGACCATATTCAAATCCCATCTCCTTTATATCTAAGCATTGATTCCTTGCAATATCCCCATAATGCTTCCTTGCAAATTGAAGTCCTTATTCATAGAACACTCGTTAAAGTGTCCTAATATATGGGGGAGTTGGCTTAAACATTTGTTTATTAAGTCTTGTTTGTGCTCTAGGTTATTTTGAAGATGTTGTTGATCCCCAAAAAAAGATCACCATCAAAGCATATGGTGAAGAAGAATGTTACTCTAAAGGAATTGTGATATTACCCATCAGAGTGGGACCTTTTCAGAAAGACACAACATGCCAAGTCTTAGACTTGGATTTATCATACAACATACTCTTGGGAAGACCATGGATACATGACATATAGGATATTCCATCAACATATCATCAGTGCTTGAAGTTTCCATACAATGGGCAAGAAATCATGATCTCAGCAGACTCAAATCCATTATAGTGTTGTAGTAATCTGAAACCGGCTCAAGAGGTCATTATTCCACATAACAGAGAGACATCATCTTCAAGCACACAATCCAAGAAAACATCATTTGCCTCAATTTTTTCAAGTATGGAAAAACAAATGTAGCTAAGAGATCGAGGGAACAAAGAATATTCACTATCATGGAAAAACAAACAAGAGCAGCTTGAAATTGAAAGGGAAGAAGAATATGTAGATTTTGATGTAGTTCATACGTATGCTAGGAAAACATTAGGAACTAGCTCACTTGAATCGGGATCACATTTGGTTGACTTGGACTTAATCGAGGATGATCAGGAGCTACTTGCGAGAGGTCATTTTGATGAGAGTATCATTCTAGACATTGAAATACATATTAAAAGCTTTGACATCTCTATCATGACCCCTAATATCTTTGAAATAATTCAACCTGAGGATCCTTTACCCTTAATCCATCCTGAACTTATGGACTGGGAGAATGAAAGACATACCACCATTGATACCTTACCCAATTATCATTCCATTACCTTATATCTTAATGCAATCAAACCCACAACAACTTCCACCAAGGATTTCGCTAATGTATCTTCGAGTCAAGTGGGGTCCAAATCTCCTAGTCGTAAAAGTGAAAATAAAGAAAACAATATCAGCTCTACTGCTGAAAACCATTTATTGGAAACATTAGACGACTAAAAAGTAAAAATAAAGGACACATCCAACGGTAAAAACCTCCTCGAGGCACCGAAAGATGGGAGATTTGACACCTTACCTGAAAAATATCAAGAGAGGTCATCTATTCTAATAGAACCAACAGAGGCAATTAATATTGTCATAATTGATCTACATCTAGCAATCTCTCTATCAAAACATGAAGTGCAGCATTATTTTGAATTCATCAAGTGACGACAAATCAATTTTGCCTAGTCATATGCAGAGATTCGAGGGTTAGATCTATATCTTATAATACATCACTTGAATATTAGTCCAGGAGCAGGTATCAATAATGGAACACAACATGGATCAGGAGCAAGCATTCTATTCACCACACCACAAGGTCATACAATTCCAAAGGCATACAAATGAAGCTTTCCATGCACTAACAATATAGCAAAATATGAAGCTTTGGTCACAAGAATCAAAATGGCCATAGAATGGAACATTACACAACTTCAGGTCATTGGAGACTCTTAGCTCATCGTTAATCAAATCAATGACGATTATCAAACAAAGGATGAAAAGATAATGCCTTATAAGAAGATGGTTGATGATGTTAAGAAATACTTTATCAAAATAATTTTTGAGAAGATTTTGAGGAATGACAACAAAGCAGCAGATTCCATGGCAACACTTGCTTCTCTATTGCAGACATAGGAAAATCAAGAGTGTTACGAATTCTTGGTGGAAGAGTTGTTTTACCCTGCACATAATTGTCCTGATTCCCAAACTATCTATCACCTAGTTGGGCATGATTCCCCCCGCTATGGCCACACTTATACATACTTGAAATATAATATCCTCCCTCCTAACTTGTCAAACAACCAAAAGAGAAACTTTATTTGCCAATCTTCCCATTATACTCTTGTCGCGGATACCCTTTTTAAATGAGGTCTATATAGTACTCTCTTAAGATGTCTCATGCAAGAAGAATCTAAGAAGAACTTAAATGAATTCCATAACTACATTTGTGGCACTCATTTAAGTGGTCTTACCCTTTCGAAAAAACTCGTACACTTGGGCTATTATTGGCCAACTATGGAACAAGATTCTTTTCAAATAGCTAAAACATACAAATAATGTTAGATCCATGGAAATTTAATTCATGCACTAGCACAAGAACTTCATGCTTTGGCAACATCTTGGCCATTCTACCAATGGGGTCTTGATCTAGTAGGAAAGATACATCCTCCTTCATCCAATGGTCACAAATTCATTCTTGTAGCTACAAAATATTTCACAAAATGGATTGAGGTAGTACCTCTCACAAATATCATAGGAAAACAAATTGTTGTATTTATCTTGAACTACATTATATGTCGCTATAGCATACCCATGACCATTATCACTGATAATGGGCAACCATTCAAGAACCAAGATGTACAGGAGCTATGCAAAAAATTCAAGATCCAACATAGATTTTTCACACCCTACTATCCACAAGGGAATGGGAAAGAAGAAGCATCAAACAAAACCATTCTGAAAATCCTCAAAAAGATAGTGAATTATGCTGGTAGAGATTGGCATATTCAATTAAACCCTTCTCTATGGGCCTATCGTACCAATATCCAAACACCAACATGCACCACACCTTTCTCTCTTGTCTATGGATCAGAAGCAATACTGCCAATAGAAGTAGAGATACCTTCTCTACAAGTATCATTACAAGGCCTTATCCCAGATGAAGAACAGAGAGTATCTAGACTACAAGAACTAGAATTGATTCATGAATGAAGACAAAATGCCTTTGATCATTTAAAGATGTATCAACAAAGAATGTGTTGAAGTTATAATCACAAGGTCAAACCAAGAGCCTTTCAAGTGGGAGAACTAGTACTAAAGGAAAATCCATGCAACTAGGTAGATCGATAAAAGAAAGGGAAGTTTGAACCAAACTGGTTAGGTTTGTTTGTGATCTCAATAGTATTTGGATCAAGAGCATATCAGCTATCAACGCAGGATGAGGATCAACTCGAGGAACCCATCAATAACATGCATCTGAAGAAGTTTTATATCTAAAAAAGCAGAAAAATAAAAAACAGTGAAAAAGTAGAAAAATAAAAAAATAGTGAAAAAGTAGAAAAATCCAAAAACAGTGAAAAAACAAAAAAACAAAAAACAGTGAAAAAGCAGAAAAAATCCAAAAATAGTGAAAAAGCAGAAAAAACCCAAAACAGTGAAAAGCAGAAAAATCAAAAATAGTGAAAAAGAAGAAAATACAAAAACAACAAAAATAGAGAAAAAAAAATCAAATATGAGAAAAAGTGCAATAAAAAAATAGATGGTGAAAACTTGGCAACAAGTGTTATATGTCAGCTACCTCTTCCATCTATTAGTTCATGCATCCTTCTACTTGCATTTCATCTTTTGTCAGTGTTGTTCATATCCATAATGAAGATTATGTACATACACAAGCATCGTAGTTGATTTCTTACCATGGTTTGGATCATTTGGTATATCACAATAATTTTGTTTCTAGGCTTGGGGCAAAATCCTGCACCTAGCTAGGGGCAAAATTTTCCATTGTTTTGAGCTTAATCAAATAGGTAGAACAATAGTTAGACAACTCTTGTCAAGTGAAACTAAGACACATCCAACATTGAACATGACATCAAATTATCAACCATCAAACCTATCACATGTCGTTCTAAGAACGACACACACATATCAATGGATGATATCTTCTGGATAATGCTTTTAACACTTTGGTTCAACTTTTATATCTTGATTTTCGCTATCATTATTTCTAAGTGACTCCAAGATGTCTCTAAGTAGAGGAACAAGGAAGAAACATGATATTTTTCTTGTCTGGTGTCTGTAAATTAATCATTAATATGTGCAAATTTGTCTTAGGACATGATCATCAACATGTCATCGAAGACATTTTTCGATTTGCATATAGAAATGGTTAATACTGCCTGTTTTACACAAGCAACACTTTGGTCATCTTGGTTCAATTATACCTCGATGCTTGTGCTAACGTGCAATATCAAAATCTAGGAAAGTAGTGCTCAGGTCATCATGGTTTAATTATACAATCGATGTTTGCACTCACTTCCAACATTTTAAAAATATCAATGATGACAAAGCAATAACCCAGTGACTAGTCTGATTGCAGATTTGCATTTTGCATTTGCATTCATCTTGCATTTCATTCTTACATAGGATCACAAAAGCTCATCTTATCCAAGGCCAAGTCTATCATAGGAATCATCAATATATCATCATAAGTGTATACACAATCAAAATGATGACTCATCTCTCTCCTGATATTGTCGACCCAATGCACATCTTATGCTACTCCCCCGAATATGCCAACATCATCACATCCAAATCTTTCTATAACATGATATCAACAAAATGTCAATTCTTTATCGAATCAATTTTATCAATTATATCACTTGATCTTATTTGATCCATTCTATCATGTCTTATACAGGATGTATCTTTCTTGGAACCAGTTGTTTTGATCTTGTCTTATACAGGATATATCGTTCCTGAAACTAGATGCTTTGATTATCTTTGTGTTATAAAGGAGGTGTCATTCCTGAAACTAGACTAGATCTCAATCTTATCAATCTAATAAATCTTATTAATCTAATAAATCTTATCAATCTAATCAATCTTATCAATTCAACCAAGCTCTATCAATCATCACATCCAGAACCACATCATAGTGATCAAAGAACTCACACTTTCATCAATCAACATTGCAGAAATCAAATCATTTCTAATTGGGACATAAATTTTGCAACGATCCAAACATTCCAAAGGTCAATTATCTCAATTGATCTCCCGAGGGGGTATCATCGTATTGCAATTTATCAATCAATACCTAGAGCATCCTATCAAACCAATATCACATCAACATCATCAAAATGAGACTATTCTTTGAATCAACACGTCATCACATCTCGCTTCAAAGAGGGGAAAAATGTATACACATAAAAATGGTCTTAAGATAATTAATTAAATATTATTTAATTAATCCCCCTCCCCAATTTAATTGAATTCATTAGCAATTTGATTAAATTCCCTCATTCATCTGCTTCTTAATAAATCTAAGGATTTATTTAATAGGTTCATTTCAATAACCCCCTTTGATTAATTAATAAAAATTAATTAATCCTCTCATTTAATTAATTTCTTCTAATCCCCTAATTAATTAAAACAAATCAATTTATGAGTTGTTGAAAGATAATTATCCTTTTCCTATTATTTGAATTTTTAAATTCAAATTACCCATATGCCTCCTAACTTCTAACCACCTAATCTAACCATCCCCTAACCTAACCCATTCCACCTAACCCTAGGTTTAACTAACCCTATCCTATCTTGCACATCCTAACCTCCTTATCCTAACCTCCTATGAGGTGGATATTCTCCCCTTGAGACACATGGCACTTAGGCCACATGTCTCCTCCCTTGGACACTTGCTCTCTTATGAGCAAGGCTCCTTGACACTTGTCACCACATAGATGACAAGTGTCCCTCCCTCCAACCTCTTCTCCAACCTACTCCAATTTGACCCTTGATATCTTCAGACTCAATCTTGACCATTGATTCCTGCCACATAACCCCTGACCTTGTAAATCCTATAAATATCCCCCATTTCAGAGCACAAAGGATCCCATCTCATTTTCGTGTTATGCATTGTTATTATAGGCACATCTATCTCATGTCATTTTAAAAAATTATTATTATAGGCACATCCCATCTCATATCATTTTAGGCATTGTTATTATAGGCACATCCCATCTCATTATCATTTGAGCATTGTTATTATAGGCAATTGCATTTTAGATATAGCTTAATTTGATAATTTTCTAGCATAATTGTTGAATCATGTAGCATAATCAATCTCTCATCTAGTTTAATTTCATCATCATATAGATTAATCATTCATATCATTAGCATAATTAACTTCTTGGATCAGTCTAGCTTAATCATATACTCATCTATCTTTCATATCATATCCTTTTAAATCCTCCATCTAGGTGTAGCCAAGTCACTAGGATTTATCATCTAGCTCTGAGAGAAAATTCATACTCGCATCTCTTAGGAGACAATAGGTGGCTTTGTCATGGTTTATCTTTCATTTGATTTCAATTTTCTAACCATGCTTATAATGATCTATTGAGTGTTTGTGTTGCGGCTGCAGGTATCCTAGTTCACACGCGTGACATTTATAAATCCAAACTTGCAACATTTAAGGAAATTCATCTTTGTTGGATTGGTCCAACATAAATATTTAAACCGGGTCTAGATGGATGTGGGGGAGTGATTAGGGATAGTAATGGTGTTTGTATCTTGGTTGTGGTACTCCCCTTGGGTACTGATACTAACCATATTGTCGAAGCCATGGGAGCTTATTAGGCCCTCTTGACTGCCAAATAGATGAATTGTACTAAGGTATGGATTGAAGGGGACTCTAAAAATATCATCCAATGTCTTAAAAAAGAAGCAAATCCCTCTTGGAATATTTCTAATTGGATACATTTATCTCATTCAATTATCAATTCTTTTAAAGAATGTCAAATTTCTCATACTTATAGAGAAAACAGTAAGGTGGCAGACTATTTTGCCAACCTAGGAGTTAAAGCCCATGAAAAGCTAATTTGGTGAAAAGAGGATAAATTGAATGATGAAGTGAGGGGGTTAATTAGGTTGGATAACCTCACCAGCCAAGAAGCAAAGTTGAAATGATTATTATAATGATTTCTAAATCGCCCTTGCAATTTTTTGAAATTAGAATTAATTGTGCATGGCGTGCGAAAGACACTTCTTGGGAGATTAGAATTAATTGCTATTCTAGACCCTTCTTCTCACATATTTTCTAGGTAAGTTTGGGATCTAAATGCATTCAGAAATAGTTTGGTACCAATTTTTGTTTGAAGAATTGTAGTGGTCTGGCTATTCACATACTAGTTTTCGGGTACAGTGGTTATGATAAGATGGAGGGATATTTGAAGCATGCGAAGCCCATGGATTGCATAGCATTGAAAAATAATCAAACAATTTGGAGAATTTTGGAGAAAGGTGGCTTCACTATATAGATTAAGAAGTTACATGGGGTGAAAGCTAAGGTTACAACAGATTTTGTCAAAAACTATAATAAGGGCTATGTCAACCTTTTTGGTAGAGATATTGCCATCAATGAGGACCTCATTGCAAAGGTCACTGGTCTCTCTACCAATGGTGTGATGTTTTATAAAGATGGGAAATTCTTTGAGAAGGTAGTTAAACTCTTCCCTAATAAGGAGAAGGAGAAGAGAAATTTGGTGAGAGATGGGACTACTAGCTACAACACTATGAAGATCAAGTCCATATGGGGTGTTGTCCTGAAGGTGATTATGGAGTATGTCACTCTTGATGGTAGGTACACTAGAGCCTTTTCCTACAATTTTTCTCTCCTAAACCATTTTTGGCATAAGGTGAGAATTTAATTCCCCTTTTTTCTTGTGAGCTCTTTAAATTCTATCATTGTTGATCATAGGAAGGATCCTATAAAAAACCTTGTTTTGCATGAAGGTCTCATCCTTTTTATCTTTGATCATGTGAAATCTTTGTCGCCTATGACTTCCCCTCCCCATGAGGTTAATTCTGATATGTAGGACTCTCAATCATTGGAGGATGAGTACCACTGAGACTGAGGATGAGGATTCATTCCCTCTGCGACCAGTCCTAAAAATAAGGGGAAAGCTAGTGCTATTAAGAGCCCTAAATCTAAAAACCCTCGCAGCTCTTTCTCCCCCCTATTCATCAGATTGATCCTAAGGTTGTTGGTTCTTTGGTTGAAAATATTCATAGCTAGGGTAATAGTCCTTCTCCCTCTGCTTCTACTGAATCCCTTCTTGATTGGAACCTTGAGAAATGCCAGCCCTTTCTGAGATCTCTTGAACCCTCTTCTCATATGCTTTGTTTTGAAAAAGAGTCTATTAATGATGTTCTTTCTCTAGCCAAAAATGGGGCTGTGGATAATTTTAATATTTTTAAATGGATTTTTCATGAGATGGCATCCAACTTAAGCAAAGAGCTGACAACAACAATTTGAAAATTGTCAAACATAAAGTCAAGCAGGTGGAGAAAGTGCAGGTGTCAGATGAGATGACCCCCAGGTCTAAGAAGAAAAAGGTCTCTATCATAAAATGTCTTAAAGCTACCATGGAGGCTTTTGACAACTTCAAGAAAGGCTATGAAGCTAGGTGTAGCATCGTAAATTATACACACTTGCTAGGGTGGTACAATTTCACACCTAGTTTAGCACCCGCCTTGGCGCATTTTGCATTTTGCATTGCATTTCCCCTTTAGCACTTAATTAATTAAATTAATTAGGTCTAAGGTTCTATTTTATCATCTCCCATATCATAAAGTTGGGCCCTTTTCATTAAAGTGTGCCCCTTTCATTTTACTCTTCCAATACATCATTTAATCAAAAACCCTAATTAGGTCCTATTTTGAACTTGGGGGCTTCATTTCGGGGGTCAAAACATCTCGAAATCACCTGTAACTTCGGGATTCTCTCTAAAATCATCATATCCGATGGCCCTAAAAATTTGGTGAAAAGTTGTCAGGACCATGGCGCCCGGAGTGCACACGGTCCCGGACATTTTCCCAAAATTTTAGGAGCGCAATCCAATCATAAAATAAAGCTTAACCCCAAGAAATTGGCAGGAGATTCAATCTCTAAGTTGGCCTAAAGTTGAAATTAAGACCTAGGGTTTATATATAAAAGCTCTCTTTCTTCATTTGAAAGGACCAGATTTTTGGTTTAGAAGGGCCCTCTATGCATCAAAAGAGTATATCTTTGAAGACTTCAACAACATTCAACATCCATCCATCAAGCATTCATCAATTTCATTCATCCATTTAGGGCTTTGAAGGCATTAAAGAGCAATAAGGGATCACCGACTGAAGATTGGCTTGTACCCCTCCCTTGGGGTTGGGTATGATTTCATGTTGTTCTCATGTCTTTGCATAAGCCTCATTATATCATTTGTATTCATGCTTTAGATCACTTTGCATATTGATTTGGAGCATTTACATTATCATTTACAAGCAATTAGGGTTTACTTTCTAGGTTGCTCTAGTTTGCTTACTTGCATTTTAGGATCTTGCACACACACAAGGTCTGCACACACACTACTTTTACAATACAACTTGGCTATTCGTGGAGGTGGAAATCACCAAAGCAGGGGTTTGACTAAGGCAAAACCCTATATAGCCACCTACAACCTTTTTCAGATATAAGTGCAGATTTCTGAATTCGAAGGACGCCGCAAGTTGCAGATCCAATGGAAGCAGACCGAGATAGAACTACACACCAAATTGTAGAGCAGAAACCTAGGACAGGGGCGTGGGGCGCCCTGGTCCTGACAGGACAGGGGCACTGGGAACCCTGGTCCCTGGGACAGGGGCGCTAGGCGCCCTGGTCCCTCAGACAACAGTAGTTTTCAACACTTTTCGACAGCTTTCAGGTTGCCAAAAACAATAGTTTCAGGTGCAGAATCAGGACAGTGGCACCCGCGCCCCCGTCCTGAACATTTCCACTCAGATTTTAACACCAGGTACACATCTGCATTCTCCTTTTATCCTTGTGTTTACAGCTTTTCATCACTTAATCTCAATCTTGCAATCTTATTACTAGTTCATACTTGCACTCTAGGGCTAGTAGTTGAACTTGCATCATTTTATCTATCATTTGCAACAAAGGAATAGAAATCCTAATAGGTAGCCCGTGGCTCTCTCTTCTACAAAAAGTAGTAGCCAATTGTGTGATACCTCTAGGCTCTTTCGTATTCCACAAGTGTGTGATTGAAAGTGAGATTAGGGCATGTTTGCTTAGTGTCACTTTTTCCCCTACACATTTTGGTGAACCCGACGTGAACTCCAATCTTCTCTAATTCTGATTTATGTTTTCAAATTTGAGTGTTTATGCTATTTCAAATTCAAATTTGTATTTACAAGTTTTAATTTCTTGCAAGATTCAAAAATTTAGAGGAAATTTTTGCTAAAATCCTAATTTTTCAATTCAAAGTTGAACTTGTGGATAGCTTAATTGGGATCAATAATTTCAAATCTGATTTAGGAACTCATTTGAATCATAAATTTCATTTTGTAAATCTACATTCTAAGTGCTTGCATTGGTTAAAATTAAACATTTCCTTCTATTTTGCATGTGTTATCATTTGAAAAAGGAAAATTGTTGTCATGATGCATTCATTTCACAAATGTGATAATGGGTTAGCTTCCCTTGTTTCAATTTTTCCTTCTCCTAAAGAACCTCCCCCCATCTATAACAACATTTTAGTGCCTAAAAGAGTTTCTACCAATCCCTTTGAGACTCTCCCATGCTCTAAGGATGAAGACTTTAAGAGTGATCTTGACAATTCTCCTAAAATGTGCCCTCCCTATTTAGCTATCCTAGAGGAAGAGAATGATATCATAAACACCTTTCTTAATGTTACTTCACCTTCCCTACATGATTCCTCTCTAAGTGAAAATGCATTGATGGACATTGACTTATTTTCTCCTAAATTTGGTCCTTCCAATGGGGGCATGTTAGTGCAACAAGAGGTTATGAACACTTCTTTCAAAGATCTCCTTCCTAAGCATGAATCTTTGGAGACATATGTTCATATTCCTCCTAAAAAACACTCCCTTCATGAGGGTCCTTTTGTGCAAGAAGATGACATTATCCCTACATTTCCTAGTGATGGCATTTCCTTTTCCAACAAAATTCCCACTAGAGATGATGAATTAATGATAAATGCTTACCCTTCTCCTAAAGTTTGTCTTACCCATAAACATCCCTTAGAGAAAGAAGATGAAATAATAAGCAATTTCCTTAATTCTCTCTCCCCTAAAGATCATATTGAACATATTTTGAGGAAAGAGGATGAGTTTAACACATCTATTGATGCTCTCCCTCCTAAGGATGAGGAATTAATAAACAATGTTATCTCCTCTCCCGAAATTGACAATACTTCAAACATTCCTTTCAACAACCTCACTATTTGGGATGAACCATTAGAAGAGGGTGTAGATTATTCTCTTCCCCATGAGAGAACCCTAGCCAAAGGGGATGAAATCAAGATTGAAAACTCCCTTGATAGTTTCTCACCTTCCTTGAATCTCAATTATTCTCCCTCTAAAAATAAAGCATCTCCCTCTCCTCAACATGGTTCTACTCATAAGGAAACCCTAGTTCAAGGCAAGATGGTTAACATCTCTTTCAAAGATCTCCATCTCAAAGGTGAGACTTTAGAGAGTAATGTTGATCCTTCTCCTAGAGAGTTTATTCCCCATGTAGATCCTTTGATGATAGAGGATGATATGACCTTTCCTAGTATTACTCTTCCTACTGGAACATCAATGCCTACCCCTTGTCTCTCTCCTAAAATTGATTTAATCTGTGATAAGATTTTAGTGCAAGAGAAGACTATCAATAATTCTTCCAACACTTTTGTTCATTCCTCTAAACCATTCTCAATCAATTTGATACGTGTGAATGAAAAACCTAACAAACCTCTCTTCATTGTCCAAGGTGCTTGTCCTTCTCAAAAATCTCAACCTTTAAATAAGCCTATCTTAGTGGTTCAAGGTGGTTATGCTAATGATTCTTTTTGCACTCCTAAGAAACCTATTATTACTGTGCAAGGAGTTTATTCTACTAAGAGCCCTTATGAGTATGCTAAGCAACTGACTAGAGCGAGTTATAATGCGGTTGCCCATACTTATAATACTAGAAATAATAGGCAACCTAATCCTCCTCTAGTTATCCCAACTTCACTTCCTTCTTCCCAACCTATTCTTCCTCAAGATCCTTGTATTTCACAAATGCTTAGTAAGGACTATGATCTCATAGAACAACATAAAGCTACCCCTGCTAAGATATCCCTTTGGGATTTGATCCAAACTTCTTCTGCTCATCATGGAATGTTACAAGATGCCTTGAAAGATTTGAATGTTCCTCCACCTAACACATCTAGTAATATAGTGTCTTTGGTTAACACTATGATGAATCCTAAAGCTCAAATTGTGTTTACTCAAGATGAGTTGCCTACTAGTGAAATTCAACATCAATATGATCCCTTGATGATTGTGGTTATCATAAATGACACTGCTATAAGACGAACACTGGTAGATAATGGTTCTAGCCTTAATGTATGTAGTATTAATCTATTGAAAAAGATGAATGTGGATACATCCCTTATTGAGCCTGACTCTCATCCCATTCGAGGCTTTGATAATGTGGCTAAGTCTTCATTAGGTATTATCACCTTACCCATCACAGTGGGACCTGTTACTTTGCCTACTCCTATCCATGTTATGTCGGGAAATCTAACATACAACTTGTTATTAGGGAGACCTTGGATTCACAGTATGCAAGCTATCCCCTCTACATTGCATAGACAAGTTAAATTTATTTATAATAATAAGACATATACCTTGATAGGTGATACTAATTTTCAAGCTTGTTTGCAAACATCTACTTCCAAAGGGAGTTCTTCTAAGCCTTCCTCTTCTAGTGATGACTCGTTAAACAAGATACCTATGGATGAATCATTACCCTCTGATAATCAAAATTCTTTGGATGAGTCTGAAGTTCCTGAAGAAGATTCTTCTCAACTTGAACCTACACATGAAAAGGCTTTTGACCCTAAGAAGGTTCTCGCAGAAGACAATTGGGGATCTCTTGATTTCATTCCCACCTTTGTAGATGAGTATAGGGTTCCTCCTAGAGAGCTTAAAGTTAAAAAGAAGGAAGAAAATAGAGATCAATCAGTCTTACCTGAACCTATGAGCAATAATTTTGTGGCCGCTTCTCAAACTTCTTCTCCTCACACCTCTAATTCTGAAGAATTTGATTCTTTGTCTTATGAAAAACCACCTTTTCTTTCTAAAATGGCTAATCGTTATGGTCATGGTTTTCACATTTTGGCTAAGAGTGGCTATAGTTGAAATGGTTGTGGCGCAAATGAACAAGGAATTAAAGTTCCTTTAGAACATAACATGCATGAATATTCATTTGGACTTGGATATAACCTTTCTAAGCCCACCAAAGCATCTAAAAGACCATCTCTCAATGTGAATGCTATATTTAGTAGTGATGATGATCTCACTTCAACTAAATCATCTTCTACTTCTATCAACTCTCATTCCTCTCATAAGGAAATCTTGGCGATGAGCAAATCTCTTTATGACTCCCCTCAAATTTCTAAATCCACTTATGAATCTTTATCTCCTATTCATCATAAAGTCCTTTCCTCCAGGGATAAGGCTCTAATAAATTACACTCATCTTTCTTCTAAGATTTCTCATAACTTTGCTTCTTCAATTTTTATCACTTTATACATGTTTTTGATCTCACTTATAGTTGAGCATTCAACATGTAATATTCAAATACCTCATTTAGTCTATCATGTCTTTAAATAACATTAATGGCTATTATGTTGCTCATCATTATGTGACATTGGTAGCTCATTTACTGGGGGCTCATTGTCATTCATGATGGTACAATTTCAAGTGCAATCATATTTTTTGAAGCAACATAATAGCCTAATTTTTCTATGTTATCTCTTGTTCCTATGGGGTAATAGTGTGGAAATATTGACCATCTTTTCTTTAGAATCCTCTTTTCCTAGATATGGGAGAAGATGTGTATTCTCTTTCTTATCCTACCCACTTCTTGTGAGGAGCATTTTACATACATTAATGTCCTGCTTGCATGAACTCATGTGAGTATGTAGTACATTTTGCTTATGTCTAAATCTCTCCCTGGAAGATTGTGTAAGTCCTTCTCATTGTCCTTATCCTTGGGAGGCAATGATCTTTCCTTATTTTATTTTTTTCTAAGGATCCACTTTTTCCTATTTCGTGGATGGTGTGAACTTTATTACTTGATGTTATTCCTTGTACGCATTTGTTGTTGTTTGTTCAAGGATTCTCTCTTACAAGAGGTGTAAGTCCTTGACTACAACCTTTTTTGCACTTGGTAAAATACATCCATAATGAATTCACTCTCCCAATTGGGTTAAAAAGAGCGTCATCCTTCATTAAGAATCACTTTCACCTCGCAAAAGAAGGAAGTATTGCATTCTTATTCTCTTCTTTGTCTTATTCTAGAAGATGTTATATTTGTCTAAGACAATTCCTCTTGGGGATAGGTGTCTTTCGTACAAATATCTCTTCCCCTCTAAGGATCTCCTTTACACATACTACAAGATATCCCTTTTCAACTATCTTATCCTTGCTTAAAGAGTGCAAAACTCTCTTGCTTGGATCTATGACATTGTTGCATTTTTGGGGTATCTTCTTTTGTGATGAAGGTAGGTATCCTTGTTCTACTTTGCTTATGACATAAACATTACACTTTTTGAGCAATGGGTCATTCTCGGAACCAGAGCACAGACTCTTAGAGCGAGATGTCTCCATTTTTCTTTTATGCAAGGTGATTATTCTCGGAACCAGAGCACAAACTCTTAGAGTGAGATGTCACGCTTTTGTACTATACATATACAGGTTGTAGCATACTCGGGCATAGACTCCTATGAGGTGCTTCTAACCTCCCTTACACACACATGCATGAGGTTGAGTGGAACTAGCGGCATAAGGCTAGGCTTTCTCACTCTCCTCCCTTACATGGATCACCTAGACAGACTCTAGGGGCTAGTTTTCCATGTCCTTTTTCCCATGGATCACCTAGACAAGATCTAGGGGTGAGAAGTCCATGTTTTCTCTCTCACTATTCTTCTCATGGATCACCAATGTGTGTATTCATGCTTTTTTTCCCTTTCTTTTCTTCTCTTTGCATTTTGTTTCCATTTACATCCTTCATCTTGTGTTAGAGAACTCTCAAATCCTCACACTCTTTGTTGTGTTGGAATTGAGATTTGGTCCTCTTTCTTACCAAATGATTCTCCTTTAGTTTTTGATCTCATATCAAATCCTCTTGTGAGCATTTGTCATCAATATTCTTTAACAATTCGAAGTGGTAAACATGATACCCTGTTTCAACTCACTAAAATTAGCAAGCCGAAATAGGGGGGGGCATATAGCTACCCTTGAATTTTCATCACCTCCCTTAGTAAGCATTAGGTGATTTTGTGATCTAACGTGTGCTTTGTAGGGTGTGGTTCCTAACTGTGTACTGCAGATACCGCTGGGGGCTTCGTTCGACAGACTTATGGATATATCCTTTTTCAAATAATGTTTACTTTTCTGTACTTTAGCTTGCATATGCACGTAGTGTTCATATGACCGCTAAAGTGGGGGCTAAATGTAGCATCATAAATTGTACGCACTTGCTAGGGTGGTACAATTTCACATCTAGTTTAGCACCCGCCCTGGCGCATTTTGCATTTTGCATTGCATTTCCCCTTTAGCACTTAATTAATTAAATTAATCAGGTCTAAGGTTCTATTTTATCATCTCCCATATCATAAAGTTGGGCCCTTTTCATTAAAGTGTGCCCCTTTCATTTTATTCTTCCAATACATCATTTAATCAAAAACCCTAATTAGGTCCTATTTTGAACTTGGGGCTTGATTTCGGGGGTCAAAACATCTTGAAATCACCTATAACTTTGGGATTCTCTCTAAAATCATCATATCCGACGACCCTGAAAATTTGGTGAAAAGTTGTCGGGACCATGGTGCCCGGAGTGCACACGGTCCTGGACATTTTTCTCAAAATTTTAGGAGCGCAATCCAATCATAAAATAAAGCTTAACCCTAAGAAATTGGTGGGAGATTCAATCTCTAAGTCAGCCTAAAGTTGAAATTAAGACCTAGGGTTTCATATATAAAAGCTCTCTTTCTTCATTTGAAAGGACCAGATTTTTGGTTTAGAAGGGCCCTCTATGCAGCGAAAGAGCAGATCTTTGAAGACTTCAACAACATTCAACATCCATCCATCAAGCATTCATCAATTTCATTCATCCATTTAGGGCTTTGAAGGCATTGAAGAGCAATAAGGGATCACCGACTGAAGATTGGCTTGTACCCCTCCCTTGGGGTTGGGTATGATTTCATGTTGTTCTCATGTCTTTGCATAAGCCTCATTATATCATTTGTATTCATGCTTTAGATCACTTTGCATATTGATTTGGAGCATTTACATTATCATTTACAAGCAATTAGGGTTTACTTTCTAGGTTGCTCTAGTTTGCTTACTTGCATTTTAGGATCTTGCACACACACAAGGTCTGCACACACACTACTTTTACAATACAACTTGGCTATTCGTGGAGGTGGAAATCACCAAAGCAGGGGTTTGACTAAGGCAAAACCCTATATAGCCACCTACAACCTTTTTCAGATATAAGTGCAGATTTCTGAATTCGAAGGACACTGCAAGTTGTAGATCCGACGGAAGTAGACCGAGACAGAACTACACACCAAATTGTAGAGTAGAAACCTAGGACAGGGGCGTGGGGCACCTTGGTCCTGACAGGACAGGGGCACTGGGCACCCTGGTCCCTGGGACAGGGGCGCTAGGCGCCCTGGTCCCTCAGACAACAGTAGTTTTCAGCACTTTTCGACAGCTTTCAGGTTGCCAAAAACAATAGTTTCAGGTGCAGAATCAGGACAGTGGCGCCCGCACCCCCATCCCGAACATTTCCACTCAGATTTTAACACTAGGTACACATCTGCATTCTCCTTTTATCCTTGTGTTTACAGCTTTTCATCACTTAATCTCAATCTTGCAATCTTATTACTAGTTCATACTTGCACTCTAGGGCTAGTAGTTGAACTTGCATCATTTTATCTATCATTTGCAACAAAGGAATAGAAATCCTAATAGTTAGCCCATCGCTCTCTCTTCTACAAAAAGAAGTAGCCAATTGTGTAATACCTTTAGGCTCTTTCGTATTCCACAAGTGTGTGATTGAAAGTGAGATTAGGGCATGTTTGCTTAGTGTCACTTTTTCCCCTACACACTAGGATGGAAACTCTGGAAAATGAAAATGCTAAAATCAAGGAATCCATCAAAATGGTTGTTAAAACTAGTTGTGGGGTGATTGGTTCCACTGTGGAAAGCTTCAAGAATATTATTAGAAGATTTGAAGAGTAGTTCCAATTGAAGGATGTGGTGGATGTGGATGCTAATACTGAATAGGATATTTCCTCACAACCCACAAAAAGAACCAAAGGTAGGTTGAAGAGAAAGGCAGTTGGACTTCCTTCTGACTTTCAGAAGCTCAAGATGATCACTGACACTATGATCACAATTGAAAAAGAGATGGAACAGTCCATGAAATTGCTGGAGTAGGGTTGTTTTTTTGTAATTTTGGTGTTGGTTCTCTATTGCCTTTTCTGTCTCTTGTGTTCTTTTCTTTCTCCTATTTTTGTCTTTTTTCTCTATATCTGGTCTTTTCCCCTTTGATGTAATATGGTTAATTACTATAATGGGGCTATTTAGTTTTTGTGTTCTTTGTTGGCTTAACTTCTTGTCAAGACTTCACTGAGATTTGATACTATTAAAGGGTTTTGGGGCCCTCCAAAATCTATTTTTGCCTTAATCAAAAACATAAATATTGAAACCTTGTAATTTGTATATCCATAGAACAATGGTCCTTGTAGGTAAATGAAATTAGAGCATATGACAAGGTCTAAAAGTTTCTAATAAATTTTCCTCTTCTTCTGGAGAATGAATCCTTTGATCATGGTATTCTAGGATGAGTCTTTTGAGATCTTGCAACCATTTGTCCAAAATCCATACTTCAACAAGTGAGGTGATAATCTGTGTTGGAAGCTATGGAAGGTCTATAATCCTCCCATATGATAATTCCCATTGGGGTATTGAATCACCAACTTGAATTTGAATGGTTGTTGCTAGTTCTCTGGTTAATGAATCTACAAGTAGGTTATTTTCCCCTTTGATCCATTCAATATAAAAATCATATCCAAGAAACTCAAAATACCATTAGAAAACTCTCCCTTGTGCTATATCTTTATTGGGTTTATTCCTCACGAGGATCCTCATAGCTTGACTATTTTTTCTAACCACAAAATGCTCTGGTACAAGAAATATTTTGAATTTATTGATTTCTTTTTTAACAACAAGAATCTATTTTTTATAAATGTGATATTGAGATTCTATATCTATAAATGTCCTAGATCGGTAGCCATAAATCTCCATCCTTTTATATATAAATTCTTGTATCAACATAGCAGACCATGTTGTGTCAGAAGCATTAGTATATAAAATTAGTGGATTATCTAAAGCTCGAATTTGAAGACTAGGTAGGCTTTGACATTTATTCTTTATTTTTTGTACTGCTTTTGTAGTTTGAGGATCCCATCCAGAAGATGATTCCTTGAGTTGATCTTGAATCTTTTTCATGTCTTTTACCAACTCTTTGTAGAATTATGCCACATAATTCAAACATCCAAGAAATCTTTGAATTTGTTATTTGTCTGTCAATACATCTAGAAATTCATAGATTCTCTTAAGCATGTGGGGTTGGAGATTTATCTTTCCCTTATCTAAATGTAACCCAAGAAAATCTATCTCTATCTAACCAATCACCATTTTCTTTGTTGATAAGCAAATTCCATTTTTCTTTATAGTTGTATATAATTTCTTCAAATGCTCAATATGGTCACTAACATTGTTGGAAAAATTAGTTATATCATCAATATAGACATCACACAATTTTTTTAAGTGCTTAAGAGCCTAATCCATTCTTCTTTGAAAATATGTTGGTGCAGTACATAAACCAAAAGGCATAACATTCTATTCAAATAAACCTTGATTTGCCAAAACCCAAATTTACAACAAACTTCAAAAAAATCTTCTTATTTGTTGCTCTTCTAATTAAATCTAGGCTAAATGGTATGGGATAATTGAATAGTAATATAATGTCATTAAGAGGTTTATAGTTTATGCAAAATCTATTTTTACCTCTTTCTCTTTCAGCTCTTTTATTTACTAGAAATGCAGGATATGCAAATGGACTTTTACTTTCTCTTATAAAAATTCCTTCTAGCAGCTCATTAAAATGTTCATCCATTTATTTAACTTCATTAGGGATTAGTAAATATGCAGGTTCATGAGGTATGATGGACATGCATTCTGGTCTTATCTTAATTTCACATTCTTCTTGCTCTGCAGACCAAAATTCTAGAGGATTCATGCTACAATAGTCTTTCTCAAATCTTTCTCTAATTTGAGATAATTCTTTTTCATTCTTATCTTTTGAAACCTCTTTTGCCCATTCTTTTGTAGAATTCTTCCCTATTCTTTCCAATCTATAAGTTGCTATTTTCAAATTTGGAATTTTAACTTCTTCATCCTTATGATGTAAAGAAATTTGTGTTCTTCTAAGAATGAAAGATTCATATTTGACTAAGAATAAGTATCCTAGTAAGATATCACTATCCATATCATTGAATTATAAAAAATTTGTAATAAATTCTTTACCATGAATTTTGATATGAACATCTTGTGCATACCTTCCCCATTTCAATTTTTCTCCAGTGATGGAATGTCCTTTTGGCAATTCTGGTTTTGGCTTTCCAAAACTTTTCTGGGATAGCTTTTGTTTTGGAAAAAGATCATGATGATCCTGAGTCAATGAATGCATCGAATTCAATAGGCTTGTATCCTTCAAAACATAAAGAAATTCTAATATATATAGTATTATTTTCTAATAGTGTAATAACAAAGGATTTTTCTTTTTCTTGCTCTTTAGGTTCTATGTAGCTTTTATTTATTTAATCCTTGAATAAAAAATCTTTGATTTCTCCCACAAATTGATTGAGAATTCTTATCTATTTTTTATGTTCCTTAACCAACCTAGATAATTCTTCCACATCATTTCTTATAAGATCTAGTTTTTGGAGGACAACAATTTGATCATTACTTTGGGTTTTTTATGTCGTTCTCTTCCTTGGATCAAATTCTTCTTCTTCTTCTGAATCTTTATCTTGTTCAATAAACCTGTTGGTACTATTTTTTGGCTTATTCTAGCATTCTTGTTGCTCCGGTGGAATCTTGTAACTAGCCATTTTCTTCCTATATGTTGATAATTCCTCATTTATATGTTTCATTTCTTCTTTGAGGTCATTTAATTTCTATAAATGTCTTCTTCCTGCAGACCTTCTTTCTTCTCTAGATTCAGTCTCTCTATAGGGATCTCTACTTTTTTTTGTATCATATTTTTCTAAGTTTCAGTCAATTTTTCTCTTAGAAGACTGACTACATAATCTTGTTTTTCTTCATAATATGCCAACTTTTCTTTTTCTTTTTCTTTTACCATATGATAAGTTTCTCATCCTATAAGAAGAAGTTCAAAATAATCATCTTCCTCAAGAAATCCTTGATATCCTAGAAAACCACCCCCCTCTATGTTTTGTTGTTGAAATACTACATATACTTTAGCTGCTACATTCATTTTTATTTTGTAATCTATTGCATAATGAGGTCCATTACAAATGAAACATTTAACTTGTTTTGGAGCCTTTTTTGATACTGTTTTCCTTCTAACATATATAGTGGAGGCTTAAAACATTTTCTTTTAAATGAATTTCTTTTGATTGGAGAAATTTTAAATTTTCTCTCATGGCGAGGAAAATATTTCATCTCACCAATATAGTATGAATTAGAAGAAAAGTAAGATTTCTTCTTAGGCTTTTTGTAGGAACATTTCCTTTTAAATTATTTTACTAAAGCAAATCCCTTGAAATCCTTATTTGGGGGCTTATTGCAAAATTCCTTAAGGTTACATGTAGAATTAAACTCATTATCATTCTGGCTAATTAATTTTAATAAATATTTCTTTTGTAGCTTATTTTCTATAACATTTTTTAGCTCATCAAATGTGCAATATTGGACTTGAAAACCTTTCTTGTTCATCACATAATATTCTACCCAACTTCCCAATTGACAAGGCAAAGAATTTAGATAATGTCTTTTAACTGACTCATTATTTTGTAGGCAAGATTGAAACAAATACTTTTCAAAAACCAAATTATATCTATGGAGCAAGCTTAAATTCCTTAATTTCAAAGTATATAAGATTCTTGTAGGTTGCATAGCCATATTTTTGGTGGCTATACAAAATTCATCAATCATTTTAAATTTTAATTATGGAAAGGCAACAGTCATTATTATTGTTTTCCAAGATTTAAATATTTAACAAGGGCTTCCTCAAAATCTTCATTTTGATCACCAATAGCATCTGCAGGGCCTTCATCTAGCAATCCTTCCCACTAGTCTCTTAATTTTCTCGAGAATAATCTTACTGCATAGGCTACTTTTTGTGATTTTGTCCAATAAGTTATAATATCTTAGAAATTTTCTAAAGAATCACACCATACATCAATATTCAAGATGTATCCATTTGTAGCTTGTGGCCTTCGTTGTTCGGGATGAGTATTCTAGGTGAGAAGAATGAGTGGACTATTTTCTCCCATTCTTTCATCATCATCAAATTTGGCAAATTTTTCCCATTCTTCCTCTTCTTCTAATGGGAATTCTATGATTGGTTCTTTTTCTGATACTAGATCTGAAGTCTCTTCATTAATAATATCCATTTCTACTAATATTTCTTGAATATATTCTATTTCAAAATCTTTATCTTACTCAACATACATAGGTTCACTAATTTGTTCAATTATCCCATTTTCTTGTAACCAATCTCTGTGGGGGAAAAAGTGAAACTAAGCAAACATGCCCTAATCTCACTTTCAATCACACATTTGTGGAATACGAAAGAGCCTAGAGGTATCACACAATTGGCTACTTCTTTTTGTGGAAGAGAGAGCCACAGGCTACCTATTAGGATTTCTATTCCTTTGTTGTAATTGAAAGATAAAATGATGCAAGTTCAATCCCTAACCCCAAAGTGCAAGTATGAACTAATAACAAGATTGCAGAATTGAACTTAAATAATGGAAAGATGTAAACGCAAGGACAAGACAAGAATGCAAATGCATACCCGGAGTTAAAATCTAAGTGAAAATGTTCGGGACGGGGGCGCGGGCACCACCGTCCTGATTCTGCCCCTGAAACTGCTCCTGAAACTGTTGTTTTGCAACCTGAAAAGCTATCAAAAATGCTGAAAATTGCTGTTTGACAGAAGGACCAGGGCACCCAGCGCCCCTGTCCTAGGGACCAGGGCACCCAGCGCCCCTGTCCTAGTAGGACCAGGGCACCCCACGCCCCTGTCCTGGTCTTTTTCTCTGCAATTTGGTGTGTTGTTCTGTCTCAGTCTGCTTCTTTCGGATCTGCAACTTGCAACATCGTCCGAATCCCGAAACCTGCACTTATATCTGAAAAGGTGTTTTGGGCGGCTATATAGGGTTTTGCCTTAGTCAAACCCCCGCTTTGGTGATTTCCACCTCCACGAATAGCCAAGTTGTATTGTAAAAGTAGTGTGTGTGCAGACCTTGTGTGTGTGCAAGATCCTAAAATGAAAGTAAGCAAGCTAGAGCAAACTAGAAAGTAAACCCTAATTGCTTGTAAATGATAATGTAAATGCTCCAAATCAAGATGCAAAGTGATCTAAAGCATGAATACAAATGATATAATGAAGCTTATGCAAAGACATGAAAACAACATGAAATCATACCCAACCCCAAGGGAGGGGTACAAGCCAATCTTCAGTCGGTGATCTCTTATTGCTCTTCAATGTCTTCAAAGCCCTAAATGGATGAATGAAATTGATGAATGCTTGATGGATGGATGTTGAATGTTGTTGAAGTCTTCAAAGATCTGCTCTTTTGCTGCATAGAAGGCCCTTGAAACCAAAATTTCGGATCCTTTCAAATGAAGAAAGAGAGCTCTTATATATGAAACCCTAGGTCTTAATTTCAACTTTTGGCTGACCTAGAGATTGAATCTCCCGCCAATTTCTTGGGGTTAAGCTTTATTTTATGATTGGATCGTGCTCCTAAAATTTCGGGAAAAATGTCCGGGACCATGTGCACGCCGGGCGCCATGGTCCTGACAACTTTTCACCAAATTTTCAGGGCCATCGGATATGATGATTTTAGAGAGAATCCCGAAGTTACAGGTGATTTTGAGATGTTTTGACCCCCGAAATCAAGCCCCCAAGTTCAAAATAGGACCTAATTAGGGTTTTTGATTAAATGATGTATTGGAAGAATAAAATGAAAGGGGCACACTTTAATGAAAAGGGCCCATCTTTATGATATGGGAGATGATAAAATAGAACCTTAGACCTAATTAATTTAATTAATTAAGTGCTAAAGGGGAAATGCAATGCAAAATGCAAAATGCACCAAGGCGGGTGCTAAACTAGGTGTGAAATTGTACCACCCTGGCAAGTGCGTACAATTTACGACGCTACACAATCTATCTATACCACAACACTAGTATGTTCCTTTGTTCTATGAGCTCTAAGAATTTTTTCAAGTTCATCATCATTAGAAATTGCTTTTCTTCTCTATATTATAACTTTCCTTGAAGGTTTCATTAGAGGTTTCTTTTTATGTTCTTCTTCAGAACTATCATATTTGGTCTGAGTTACCCTAATCATTTTGACATAAGGTCTAATCTTATCTATCTTTTTAAAGACTAAATCAACTGATGCTTTATTTTGTGATATGTCTTGTTCAATTCTTTGCTATCTATAGGTTATTGAAGAAATCCTTGCATACATAGCATTTATTTGAACATGGTTGCTTTCAAAATTTTGTAAATTCCTAGAGACATCAAGAGCTATATCATCAATATTTTCTTGAGCTGATATATTCCATTGAGTAAGCCAATTTCTTTGAGCCTCAAAGTTTTTTTTGTGGTTGACCAATTTTTGTATACAATGTGGACTCATATCTACCCCAAAGTTCAGAGTTCTCCTTAAGTATGGTGGCCATCTACCTGGTTCATAACTAGTAAGCTATTATTTGTTCCCCTTAATATTTATTTGAAACTCCTCTCCTCTTGTGCTCTTTGGAGAGATTCCCTAATCATGGCTTCTTTTTCTGGCATTTTACTTATCTTAATCCCTTTTCCTTTACTATTTGCTCAGATTATTCCTTTTCTTTTGGGGTCAATGTAAGCTTTAGACTCACTTGTCTTGCCAAAGCATCCATAAGCTTAGGATTACTGCCCATATCAGAGAGTGTTGCCATAGAAGACCTAGAAGGATAAGGATTTAAATATTTTTTGGAAGATATTTGTCATTTCAAGGGATATTCTGTATATGAGGTAGAGGCTTCTTTTATATTATAATCCATGTATGGATTGTTTATGGAACTTGGAATGTTACCCAAATTTTGAGCTTTAGAATGACTTCTTCTAAAAATACTTTTGCAAGAATCATCATTTACTAGCTATTAAAGACTGAACACTTCTAGATCTATAACAATGTTTACTATAGATAGCTTCCTTCTTTGGACCTTGAGAGTTTAAGAAAACACATGATGATTGGGTGTATCTAAATCATGAAATCTTGGCCCTCTATTATCTTGAATAAGCTTTTCTATAATAGGAAAACCAACATGAAAGCCTTCAGAATCAATGTGTCTACCATAATCTAATAGCTTAGTATTCCCTTCTGGTTAAGACACTCCCGATGGGAAATTTGATGGAGGGAAAATAGTATTTAGTAGTTGATATATACATCTTCCTCTAATAGTGGTATAAATTGATTCAGGTTGTAAATCTATACCTTTGACCTCAAGTACCAAATAGAAAGCAGAGCAGATATATTTATCAAGAGAAATTGTGAAATTTGGTCTTATAGCCTCTCATCACCCCTTTCAGGATCTAAGACTCCTCTAAATTGTGCAACTATTACTTAGGCCCAAATTTGACATCTTGTGTCTATCAGAGAAGAAAAATATTCCACACCAATGTCATAATTAAATTATGAATGGACAATGATATCTATATAAGAAAAATACACATAAAAGTATCCCTTTCATTTCCATCTTTCAACATCTTTGGGATCAATAAAGGGAAAATAAACCAGATGAATTCATTGACCTTAGACTTGTAGGTTTAACTCAATCTATCTTAAAACAATTATTAGCCTATCTTTTATTCCCTTTTTAGGATAAAGATTAGTAATATGGACCTTAGGAAATTTTAAGCTTCCTTTTTTATCTACTATAACATCTATTTCTTCAATTATATCATGCAAGGATGCAATTCCAAACATGCTAGTATTTAACCTCTTATGACTAGCCATTTCTTGAAATACAAGAAAGTTTTACGATCTTACTCAGAATTTCGATCCGTGTTTGCTGCTATAATTTTTTGGCTTATGGCTACCCTTCACAATGCCTCCCTAGCTTAAACAATGGGTCTTAATTTTATGGGGTCCACAACTACTTACAAGACATACCCTTTGTTGCAAATTTGGAGGAATTGATTATGTGTTGCATTGATGTTTTTTCATTGATGGAAACATTGGCAACACCGGCTACACTAGTTGCTTTGGCAATTTACCAGTATCTGGTTGGTCCCAGTAGGTTGATTGGTTTCTGGTTGGATTATGATCTGGTATAATCCAGTATGCCTTTGTCTAAGGAATTTGTTTGGATTGGTAATTCATGTGTTCTTGATGTGTATCATAGTCATTTGGTTTTTATTTGGTGATCAGATTCTATCTTGTATGCTGGCAAGCTTGGTTTGTTGTTCCGATAGTGGTTTGACTGGTAGAGCTTTGTTGAAGATCTTTGATGATATGCATAAATGGTGTTGTTGTGGAATCTAGTAGAGATTCAAGATGCTGATGGTGATCATGCTCAAGACTTTGTTGATTGGGATCATTGCTTTAGCATATGTGGATCTAAATTGGGTACTAGTATTATTCTAGGTTATGCACTGGTTTCTATAACCTATTGGAGGATGTTCTTGATGCGTTACTGGTGATATTTAAGGATTGGTTTACATTTTTTTTGCCCTAAGCTAACTTGGTTGATCATTTGATTATGGGTTTATGAATTTATTGTTGTTAGGTCTCGGAGACAACTGAGAGGGGGGGTGAATTAGTTGTCTAATAATTCAAACCAAAAACAACTTTACAAACTTAATGCTTAATACTGGTAAACTAGTCTTTTATGCCGGTAGATAATTTTATTAGTTAATTGTAATACTGGTAAAGATTAATGCATGAAACAAAAAGACAAAGTCATCCACAACACATAACACCAATATTTGTACATGGAAACCCTCTAAAGGGAAAAACCATGGTGGGAAACCTTACCCACAATCAGATGATACTACTACAGATAGTATGTGTATACAAATGGGGTCTGCACATGCAGAAAGGCCAAGTGCCTAGAGCTCACTTCTCAAACACAAATAGGAGTCACACTAACTACAATTGGATGGTTAAATCCAATAAGGATGTACTACTCAAATTTGCATCTTTCTATGTTGGATTCAGTACCGGTGTAGTTCTGATTGTCTTCACAAAACCCTCCTTCAACCTTCAAATGATGTCTACATGTATAGATCTACTTATTCTCGCATATACCTTCACACAATTCTTTTTTGCATTCCACACCTGATCTTACAAATAAGATCTTACATTTATATCATAACCTAAGACCAATTTTAGTAGGTCATCTCTAAAGGATATTACAATCAATTTACAAACAAAACAATGTTCGATGCAATAACTGATTCAACATGTCAGCTTGATGCATTTACAACAATAATGAGACATCTCCATAGCGTGTCATGCTGATCTGGAAAAGATAAACCTGTCAGTGTATATCTTAAACCTATTTGCCGGTAACAGCAAATATGCAAATATGAATATACCAATGATCAAAACTTCAAGACAAAGTGTCCAAATGATGTCTTTGACATAACCGGGTATTTTCCATGCTATTCCAAGTGTCAGTGAACATTATATCCTATCAGTATACCAGATACCGGTGATTGTGCATAAGTCACTTGCTTGCCGGTGAATGTTGCTGATTCTCCAAAGTGCCAAAGTTGACAAGTGTTTAGTAGGTGTTGACATCAATGACAAAACCATACCAAAATACCAACAATCTCCCCCTTTGGCATTAATGGCAACACAAGATGGAAAAACCATCAAAGTAGCCAAAACAAAAATGCCAAATACCAAAAACCAATAATCTCCCCAAAGTAACAATCTCTCTCCTTGGGAGTGTCATGAGTTTTCCTTGTGTTTTTCCATACTAATCTCTCCCCCTTTGACATCAAATCCCAAGGCAATATAAAGACCATTTTTTAGATACAAAATACCAACCAATTCATTATACCAACTACTCCCCCTGAGAAGTAGCTTTCTCATCAAAGTTGGAGTAAAATATTTCTCTGTTATTTCTACTGGTTGATGACTATCATCAACTGTCTAAGTTTCTACTGGTGGGGGTATGACCCCAAGCTAGTCTTTGAGATATTTAAAAGTCTCCTTAGGTAGAGGTTTAGTGAAAATATCTGCAATCTGCTCTTTAGTATTCACATAAACCATTTTAATTTCTTTTGCTTCAACATTTTCCCTTAGAAAATTCAGTTTGATGGAAACATGTTTGGTTTTAGAATGTAGTACCAGATTCTTAGATATATCAATTGCTACAGTGTTATCACAATAGATAGTAATAGGTTCCTTGAATTTTACCTTTATATCCTTCAACATTTGCTTAAGCCATAGTACCTATGTATAGTTGGTTGTTGCTGCAACATATTCTGATTCAGCTATTGATGAAGATGTACAACTTTGTTTCTTACTCAACCAAGAAATTAATCTGCTTCCAAGAAAAAATGCTCCACCAATGGTGCTTTTTCTATCATCCACATCTCCTACCCAATTTGCATCTGTGTATGCACATAATTCAAAGTTTTCATCTCTAGGGAACCATAATCCAAGATTTGTAGTGCATTGCAAGTACCAGAAAATCCTTTTTACTACTGATTCATGATTTTCTCTAGGATTACTCTAAAATCTTGAAACAATACATATTGCATTCATGATATCAAGTCTTGTTTGTGTCGAATATAGTAAACCTCATATCATAGATTTGTACCTAGTTGGATTAACAGGTGTAGATTCATCCATTAGTGATAATTTGTCATTTGTAGTCATAGGTGTGCTTATCGGTTTAGAGTTCTCCATCCCAAATTTCTTTAATTACTCCTTCAAGTACTTGGATTGAATCAAGAATATACCTTTATCAGTTTGTGAAATCTGCAATCCTAAAAAGAATTTTATTTCTCTAATCATAGACATTTCAAATTCTTGTTGCATTTCAATAGAAAATTCTTTACATAATCCATCTTCTCCTCCAAAGATTATATCATCAACAAAAACTTCTATAGCCAAGATGTCATCATTTTTCACTTTATAATATAAGTTGTTGTCAGCATTACCTTTAGAAAAACCAATATTCAAAAGATACTTATCCAATCTTGCATACCAAGCTCTTGGAGCTTGTTTCAACCCATACAAAGCTTTCCTTAACCTGCAAACCATATCTTTGTTATCTGTCAAAGAGAATTCATCAGGTTGTTCAATGTAAACTTCTTCTTCAAGATCTCCATTTAGAAATGCACATTTAATATCCATTTGATATACTTTGTAGTTCTTGTGTGTTGCAAAAGCCAAAAATAATCTGACTGCCTCAATTCTAGCTACCGGTGCAAAGGTTTCATTATAATCAATTCCTTCTTTCTGAGAATATCCCTTACACACTAGTCTTTCTTTATTCCTGATTACCTTACCATCTTCATTAAGTTTGTTTCTGAATACCCACTTTGTTCCAATCACATTTTTGTGTTTAGGCTAGGGAACTAATGTCCATGTGTTATTTTTCTCAATTTGTTCTAGTTCCTCTTCCATAGCTTTAATCCAGTGTTTATCTTCACATGCCTCATTAATTGATGATGGTTCAATTTGAGAAATAAGAAATACCTCTTCATTTGCCAGTCTTCCTCTTGTCATAACTCCTTTATTCTTGTTCCCAATTATCTGATCTTCAGAGTGATTCAATCTTACATATTGGGGTGTCTTTGTTTGCTGTTATTCCTCAGTTACTGTGGAATTTTTAGATGATACCGATGTAACTGGATCTTCATTTTGTATCGGTGGGTTCAATGTAGGTTTATTTGTTAGAATCTCTATTGCTAGTTCAGAGTCTATATACCTTGAAGTTCCTCTAAATTGTTCATCAATCTTCACATTTGTACTCTCAACAATTTTCTGCAATCTTTTGTTAAAACATATATATGCCTTTCTCTTAGATTAATAACTAGGAAATATCCCTTCATCACTTCTAGGATCAAATTTGCCAATATATTCATCCCTTCTACTAAAATATTTAAGAGTAGTAATAATACCAAACCATAGTTCATGAAGGGTCTTACTAGTTTCACCATTGATGTGAAATTTGTTGAATGTATAGACCGCTATACTTACTGCCTCTCTCCAATACACATGTGGTAGATTTTCTTCTGATAACATACTTCTTGCAGCATCCAAGATAGTTTTGTTTTTCCTCTCTACAACTCCATTCTGTTGTGGTGTTTGGGGTGCTAATAGTTGTCTTCTAATTCCATTTGTTACTACTTATCAAATTGCCATTAGTTTTATATTCAAAGTCATACTATATTCTAGTCGGTTAGTATTACCGAATCATGTAGTCGGTACACACAGAGAAGTCGATATGAATAGTCTAGTCGGTTACAGAAGAAAGCAGTCACAGAATGCAGTATTCACCGAGCTGTTTACTGAGTATTGTTTCATGGCTACCAAGTAGTAAAGATAACTCACCGAGTTGATATTCACCGAGTGAAACATTTTACCAGATACATTGAACCTGGACATGCACATGAAAACGTGTTACAAGATCAAGGCACATCTAACAATTTTTACATTGGAAATTGCACTAGAAGATTATGTTTGATTGCAAGGTCAATCTAACCAATGAAATATTTTGTTTAGTTATTCATTTGAGGAATATTTTTGTAAGATCGAAGCAATGAATTAGATCACCATTGTAAGAGATCTATTTATACAACATGGGAAGAGAGAAATGAGTATGGATGAATGTGTATGAGTGTATGTGTGTGTATGCATGAAGGAAGACTATTATAGAGACATAGAGAGGTCACTGAGAAGGTTATCTATGAACAGTCAAAGAACAGAGTAAACAGAAGGATTTATCAAGTTACAATATGGGTTACCGAGGTATTCTACAAGCTAGGTAATCTTATTCTGAGCACATAGAATCTGCTATAACATTTTAGATGTAAAGTTGCAGATATTTGTAATGACTCTATTGTAATATTTTGAAGTTGTAAGAGATACCTTTAACAGGGTAAAAGACTCTAACCAGGTCTATAAATTGTAAATCCTCTAACCAGGTGCAACATTTATATAGTATTGTGAAATCCTTTAGTAAGGTAGATCTAATAGATCTTGTTACTCCTAACAAGGTAAGCTATCAGAAATAGCTAAATGTAGCTCTAATCGAGCAATCTTTATTATTGCAGTAGTGAAGTTGTGGGTGCCATCCCCACCACAGTTTTTCTCTCTAACCAAGAGTTTCTGGGTGACCAGAATATATGTGTTATGGAGTGAATCATCTATGATTGTTATCTATTTGTTTTAACTTTATTTTATGTTACTGCACTATTCTATTTATGCATAATAGTAAGGCTATTATTAAAGAAAAGTTTTGGAGTACTTATTCACCCCTCCCCTCTCAGTACATTAGCTTTCCATATTGGGCCTAATAATTGGTATCAAAGCTTGAATCTTGGAAAAGGGTTTAAATACCTAAAGAGAAAGATCTTATCAATGGAAGGCTACAAACAATCTCAGAGGATTGTGTATCTACAAGAAGAGCTAGATAATGCAAATCAAGTGATTGCAGACATGCAGAGGCAAATGCAAAAATCTCTAAAAGTAAGGAGAAGATTATCTGATGACTTGTAGGATTCTAAAGAGCTAGTGGAATAGATCGAGACATCATCTAAGAACAGTATATCTGAAGAGACTAAAGAAATGATTGGAATGTTGAAAGAAAAGAACAAAGCATTGGCTAATCAACTAAAAGCAATGAAAAGAGAACATGAACATTTCAGTACATAGATGACTGAAAATCTAGATGCATTAAGGATAGCTAAGGATAAAGCAAGAGATCTACAAAGGGAGAAACAACAACTTGAGGCTCTAGTATCTGATAAGGATGATGAAATCATAAGGTTAACTGGTATTCAACAAAATATGACATATCAACTAGGTTATGCACATCATGAAGCAATTCTAAAGAATGATGAAAATCAATCATTGAAACTTGAAGTATCAAGGTTGATTGGTGAACTTGAAACAAAGAAGAAATCCAAAAAAACATTGGAGAAAAGTTATGAAGCATCAAAGATGTTGGATGAACAACTGAATACAAGAAGACCCTACAAAGATGGAGGACTCAGTTACAAAGGAAAAGAATCAACCAAGAAAGGAATTCATACTACCAAGAGAGGAGAATCATCAAAGCAAGTTGGAAATAGGAATAACATCAAAAGGAAGAAGTCTATTTGCTACTACTGTGGAAAGCAAGGTCATACTACCAACATATGCCAGATCAAAAAAGGTAAGAAACTGAATATCACTAAGCCTAATGGATATTGTTACAATTGCAATAAATATGGTCACACATCTAATCAATGTAGGACAAAGTTTGTTAACAACTATCAGAAGGCAAAATTCAAAGGGTTTTGTAGAAACTGCAATAGATATGGACATAGTACCGAGAAGTGCTAGTCTAAGAAAAAGAACTACATGTGATATCCACACCGAGCAAACACTAGAGGTTACTGATCTCACACAGATCCTTACCAACAATATGCAACAATACCATGGGATTACAATACAAGGATATGGTGAGAATGTTGTGGAAGATATGGACATATTAGTGCCAACTATTTTATAAGGTTTGGAATGAACAACCGAAGATCATGGAGAAATCCTGGTATGGCATGTTTTCATTGTCACAAAGTTGGACATTTAGCTGGAGATTGCAGAGATCAACCTAAAAGAGACACTGAAGAGATAAAAGAAAAATTCAAGATGATTTGGAAAAAGAAGGAAACTATGTCAGATGAAGAAAGCACCTTACCTACCAAGTTAGGTGCACCTATTTCAAATTAGTCAAGAAAAGGTATGAAGGGACTACATTCTCTAAAGGTTAAATCATAACAGTTCCTATTCTATTATGTACAAAATTCAAAATCTGCATAGTTAAGATGCAATTAGTCAGTTTATATACTATACAGGAAACCTATCAAGTCAGTGTATACAAGAAACCTATCAAGTCAGTTAATAAAGGAAAGTTGGTTACTCGGTTAAAACACAAAAAGGAGTCAATCGATAAAAGGTGAACCGAGTGCATTTAATGTCTTGACCTAACTTGTACGGAGCCCGATAAGGTATTTTTGAGTACTTAAAAGTGTTTTCATGGTCATTTTCATTCACCAATTTTTTGAGAAGTAGAGCAGCATGAAGCAAAGCGATCAAACTTCATTCAAAGAAAATTTTGAGGTATTTACATCAAATCTATTCATTGTTTAGCTGGTTTTCGATCCAGTCAAATCGCTATTGTCCATTGAGTGTGAAGCATCAGTCATTTGTAAACCCTAAGGATAATTTGTCAAATCTTACCCGAAACCTACCATGGCGCCCAAGATCCAAGGCCCCGTAGTTGTCAAAAATGTGGAGAAGCCCTCACTGAAATATTCTTTAACTCCCAAAGTTGCCTCTGAACTGGATGACAAAACTACATTTTCACTCATCCCAGATCGAGTCTTATTAGTAGAAGATGTTAGATTCTTCACCAAATACCATGTTGAGGAACTCGATCATGTCACGATTAGTGACACATATGATGAACTTTGCACTGATGGCAAACTAGATAGAAAATTTGAGCATATCAAAATCAAGGGATTAACTAAAGCCCTAGTCTATCCCCGTGTGTTCAAACCCCAGTGGGTTAAGTTTGTCTTGAGCATAGTACATGATGATTTCATGTGGCTATAGGAGCAACCGTTTAAGATCACTAAGGAAGTCATTCACCTGATCACCGGGTATCCCATCTATGATCATGCATGAGCACAGAAAATGATATCACAAAAAGAGCTAATCAGTCTAACTGGAGTAGAATCTGATTACCGAGGGCTGAAATTGAATAATGTCACTAATGCAAAACTCAAGTTTGCAATTAGAGTAATTGGTTACTGTTTCTTCCAATCTGCAAGGGAAAATAGTGTACCATGTGCTACAGTTGACTTGGCCTACAAAATAGTGAAGAAGGGAATGAAAGTAGACTTGTGTGAAGTGCTACTGAAGAACTTGTTTGAGAACCTGAACATAATAACGAAGCCGAAGAAGAACTCGGCAAATACACTAAAGTTCGGTTCACTACTTGTATGTATGTTTTTCTACTTTGAGAAGTTATTTCCCTTAGTCGGTAAAGTAGTATGGGAGCTACACCGACCTATCACCCATCAGATCAATGACTTCATCAAGAAGTTAGGTGATAAATTTAATGATATCATGGATGATTACTTCAGCAAGTTCCAAGAGAAAATGCACAACAAGTACAGGATTCCACCATAGCTAGTAGAAAAATACAAGGACAATATATGTTTTGAGTTCGACACTGATTATTGTTATGTAAATGTTGTTGAACTGAGGACTCAATCATTGCAACCAATGGGTTATGAGATTGATTATGATATTACACAACAACAAATTGATGCCTATTTATCATTACCAAGGCATGCAACCGAACTAAGGTATGGAACCTATGAAGAGGTGAAGGAGAAAGTAAAAATGAGCATTGTAGTACCAAAGGCTACAAGAAAAGATACAAAAATGATAAAGGTTTTATCTAAGAAATTTAGAGAAGAATCCTCCTCTACACCTATTGAAGGCAATCTTGCCATTACCAAAGAGGAATCAGAAGCTCAAGAGGCAGCAATAACATTAAGCACAGAGTTGCCTAAGGGTAAAGTTCTAAAAAGAAAGAAACAGGACATCTCAAAGGCCCTACCGACCCCACCAACAAAGAGACCCAACACTAGAGCATCAGCTGCATCACCGAGTAAGAAGCAAAAGAGTGTTATTGCACCAAAGGTAACCAAGACCTATTAGAAATCTACTCAGAGACTCATTTTGGCAAAAGAGTCGAGTGATACAGAGTCTGATGATGCAAATAAATTCCAGATTGTGAAAAGAAAAAAGGTAAATATTCACAGTGTTGAAATTTTTTGTGCCAATCTTAAAGAATATGGTGGATTTGTAGGATTTAGATATGTTAAGTATGAGACTAGGAATAATGATGAGAAGCGACAGATTGAAGAAGCTATCATCTATACACTTCTGAAGTTTCGGCTAGCTCCATTAGAACTAGCAAAGTCATTTCCGAGTGAACTATACTTACATATTGATAACAGATGGAAATATGCAATGGACTCAGAGAGACAAATAAGAGAAAGAAGTCTAGTCCATCTATTTCTTGATATGTCCATAGCAGAAATCAAGGAGCATTTGACCACATACAATTCTAAATTTCTTGTCAAACAAAGAGCCTTAAAATTGATGAATGGGCTATACATTGATGTGGAGAATGAGACAAAAGCCAAGTGGTAGGAGATCTTCAAACAAAAGGATGTTGGTGAACAATCTCAAATTGAAATTGTTGATGTCATCAAGCAAGATCTAGATGTCACCAAGCAAGACCTAGTTGACACTATTCAAATTGATGAAGATGTAATGGAAGAAGTAGCACCAAAGCAGGAAATGATTGAAGGCACTACCTATGCAAAACTTGTCTCTAGTGAATCTGTCTTAGAACAAGTTCAGCCTTATCCGCCAGTGAAGCCACCTGTCTCAACTGAAGCTCCCAAGGACATAGAGCAAGGCACCAAAGGTACCAAATCTGAAGTAGCAGATGATACAACCAAAGATCAAACATCTCAAGCACAAACAAGCACTGCAAATTTTACAACTGAGACCCCTAGCACCGAGCCACCCAAGGACACTACAATGGCTACAAGAACTGACCAAAGTGTTGCATCTACTGAGCAACCTATTGAGGGTTAGCAAGCCTCTCAAGGACTTGTTTTAGTGCCACCAACCAAAGGAAAAGAAAGGAAGGTGAGAAAACATAGTTTCAAATTTGACTTGTCTAAACCAATAGTGTTGCCCAATGTAGACATCTCCAAATTGAAAGGGCAAGCACTCACTGAATTTGGTGAACTATGCAAAGCAAAGGCCGAACAGGAGAAGCAACTAACCATACAAAAGAAGAATAAAGTACTTTAGAAGGTTAGGACACTACTAACATAAATGTTACCTTCAGCAATAGTGTCAACTGATGCAGCCATCCATATTCAATTGGATGAACTCCTAAATCAGATTGAAACATCTGGAGTTGATGCATCTGAGTACTTAAGCAAGCTCAAGGATAAAGAGCTTACTGCTAAAATGATAGAGGAAGTATAGAAATCCATTGCTATCAGCAAGGTAAAACTTGTCAAATTCATTGCTGAGTTGTCCCATCAACTCAAGCATATTCTTTATTTATTCCAAAAACCGTGTACATTTTCCTTATTCATTAAAGATGTCAAAAATAAAACTGATGCAATTGAGAAAGAGATCACTGATCTCAAAACTAAGTTGACCACTGAGCCTAATTCAGTTCAACATTTTTATACAAAGCTTCAACAGCTCATGGCTCAACAGTTAGAGCTCAAGAATGAAGAGCATAAAATCAGGATGGACATAATGACCCTTCAGACATTATTCCTTCCTTATCTCTCATCAATACAGGAACAAATCAACAGAGCTACACGCTTATCAACTACACAAGAGGGAAGCACTCTTGATGGCTTAATATCACTCTTAGCTGATATTCAAGCACAAAATTACTTAATGGAAAGTGTAAAGGATTCACTCTCAGTAGCCCTCACTGACGTCCGGACCAAGTATAAGTCTATTTTTGATCAGTTGTCACCTCCGGATGGAAATTAAGTTTTTGATGTTTGTCAAAAAGGGGGAATAATATTATGATACTACATAGAGGAAAGTAATACCTAGCAAAGGGGGAGTAATTCTATATTTTGAGAGTGATATAGTTTTGGTAACACAGTTTTGAGTATTGTATACAAGGGGAGTATACTGAGCAGATTATATAGAGCATTTTGAGCACTCAAGCACAGAACTAAACCGAGTAGTAAAATTTAAAGTTATGTGCAGAATAATGATAAGGGGAGTATATCTGCATATACCATTTCATTGACTATTGTATATATTTTCAAGTGTAGTCATTTTGCAAGTATATAGTTTTTGAGTTATGACTTTGAAAGTAGTTTTTGTCAAACATCTCAACTAATGTCAACAGGGGAGATTGTTACTACTTATCAAATTGCCATTAGTTTTATATTCAAAGTCATACTATATATTCTAGTCAGTTAGTATTACCGAATCATGCAGTCGGTACACACAAAGAAGTTGGTATGAACAGTCTAGTCGGTTACAAAAGAAAGCAGTCATAGAACGCAGTATTCACTGAGTTGTTTATCGATTATTGTTTCATGGCTACCGAGCAGTAAAGATAACTCACCAAGTTGATATTCACCGAGTGAAACATTTTACCAGATACATTGAACCTGGACATGCACATGAAAACGTGTTACAAGATCGAGGCACATCTAATCATTTTTACATTGGAAATTGCACTAGAAGATTATGTTTGATTGCAAGGTCAATCTAGCCAATGAAATATTTTGTTTAGTTATTCATTCAAGGAATCTTTTTGTAAGATCAAAGCAATGAATTAGATCACCACTGTAAGAGATCTATTTATACAGAATGGGAAGAGAGAAATGAGTATGGATGAATGTGTATGAGTGTATGTGTGTGTATGCATGAAGGAAGACTGTTACAGAGACATAGAGAGGTCACCGAGAAGGTTATCAGTGAACAGTCGAAGAATAGAGTAAACAGAAGGATTTATTGAGTTACAATATGAGTTACCAAGGTATGCTACAAGCTAGGTAATCTTATTCTGAGCACATAGAATCTGCTATAACATTTCAGATGTAAAGTTGTAAATATTTGTAATGACTCTATTGTAATATTTTGAAGTTGTAAGAGATACCTTTAACAAGGTAAAAGACTCTAACCAAGTCTATAAATTGTAAATCCTCTAACCAGGTGCAGCATTTATATAGTGTTGTGAAATCCTTTAGTAAGGTAGATCTAATAGATCTTGTTACTCCTAACAAGGTAAGCTATCAGAAATAGCTAAATGCAGCTCTAATTGAGCAATCTTTATTATTGCAGTAGTGAAGTTGTGGGTGCCATCCACACCATAGTTTTTCTCTCTAACCAAGAGTTTCTGGGTGACCAGAATATATGTGTTATGGAGTGAATCATCTATGATTGTTATCTATTTGTTTTAACTTTATTTTATGTTACTGCACTATTCTATTTATGCATAATAGTAAGGCTATTATTAAAGAAAAGTTTTGGAGTACTGATTCACCCCTCCCCTCTCAGTAGATTAGCTTTCCATATTGGGCCTAACACCATTTACTTCACAGAATGCATTAAATTCCCTAGATGTAAATTCTCCTCCTTGATCTGATCTCAGACATTTGATTTTCTTACCGCTTTCATTTTCTACCATTTCTTTGAATATTTTGAACTTTCCAAGTGCTTCTGATTTTTCTTTGAGAAAAGTAACCCAACACATTCTAGAGTATTCATCATTGATTAGCATGAAATATCTATCACCTTGCAAACTTTTAGTTCTAGCTAGACCACATAGATTAGTATGAATTAAGTCAAGAGCATTATTTGATTTTTCTGGAATACATTTAAAAGTAGCTCTAACTTGTTTTCCAAATTGACATTCCTTACATATTATATTGTGAGGTTTGACAATTTTAGGTAAATCTCTAACCACCTTAGTAGTACTAATTTTTACTAGGCAATCAAAATTTACATGACAGAGTCTCTTATGCCATAGCCAACTTTCATCAATATGTGCAATCAAGCATGTCTTTTCACTGTTATTCAAATGAAAGATATTACCTCTAGTTTTATTAGCGGTTGCAATTTCCAAACTAGTTCTATTCATGATTTTGCATTTTCCATTTTTGAATTGTAACTAAAATCCTTTTTCAACTAGTTGACCAACACTCAAAAGATTATGCTTTAAACCTTCAACATAGTAAACATCATCAGTATTATGCTTACCATCAAGAGATATTGTATCTTTACCTTTGATCAAACAAGCTTTATCATCTCCAAATCTCACTAAGCCTCCATTATATTACTGAAAGTTCAAGAATTTATTTTTATCACCAGTCATATGATGTGAGCATCCTAAATCAATGATCCATTCATCCTTAATTTCAACTTTAGCTGTCAGGGCCTGCTCTACCAATTAAATAGTAGGTGTCAGTTGATCTTCTATTATAGCAACAAAAACCCATCCATTTTCTATCAGATATTCATCAGAATCATCAGTCACTCCTTCATCAACAAGATAACAAGATTTATCTTTATTCTTCTTAAATCTGTATCTCTGATATTGAGGGTTAGGCTTGTATGTTCTCCTAGCTTCTTCTCTTAGTCTAGAATGTCTATCAGGGCATCTAGAAGCCATATGACCAATCTTATTACAGTTAAAGCATTTAAAGGGTGCTTTACCTTCATACTTACTTCCAACTGGGCCTTTAGGCATTTTTTTTGCAACTAGTGCTTCAAGTTCTTCAAGTTCTTGATTTTCTCTCCTGCTTTCCTCAAGTTCTCTTGCATAAAAGGCTTTCCAATCAGACTTGTCAAATGATGGTGTAGATGATGTTGATGCCTTAAAAGATAAATCTATCTTTATAGTAGCAATAGGACCAAATTCCTCAATTTCAAAAGCTGAAAGTTTTCCAATCAATGTATCCCTAGTTATTGATGTATTAGGCATTGTTCTTAACTCATTTATAATAGTAACCTTCATTTTATATGCTGGTGGCAATCCTCTTAAAAATTTTGAAACAATTTAATCTTCACTTAAGGTTCCTCCACAACATTTAATACCCAAAAAAATTTCATTTACTCTTTCCATAAAAGCAGAAATCCTTTCATCTTCTTCCATTTTTAGATTTTCATACCTGACCTGGAAGCTTTCAAGTTTTGCAGTTTTGACTATGGAATCTCCTTCATTCAGTGTTTCCAAATGATCCCAAATAGATTTAGCAGTTGATCTATCTGATAATCCCATAGTATGTGTATACAAATGGGGTCTACACATGCAGAAAGGCCAAGCACCTAGAGCTCACTGCTCAAACACAAATAGGAGTCACACTAACTACAATTGAATGGTTAAATCCAATAAGGATGTACTACTCAAATTTGCATCTTTCTATGCTAGATTCAGTATCAGTATAGTTCTGATTGTCTTCACAAAAACCCTCCTTCAACCTTCAAATGATGTCTATGTGTATAGCTCTTCTTATTCTCGCATATACCTTCACACAATTCTTTTTCGCATTCCACACCTGATCTTACAAATAAGATCTTACATTTATATCATAACCTAAGACCAATTTTAGTAAGTTGGCTCTAAAGGATATTACAATAAAATCAATTTACAAACAAAACAATGTCTGATGCAATAACTGATTCAACATGTCCGCTTGATGCATTTACAACAATAATGAGACATCTCCATAGCGTGTCATGCTGATCTAGAAAAGATAAACCTGCCGGTGTATATCTTGGACCTATTTGCCGGTAACAACAAATATGCAAATATGAATATTCCAATGAACAAAACTCCAAGACAAAGTGTCCAAATGATGTCTTTGACATAACTAGGCGTTTTCCATGCTATTCCAAGTGCTAATGAACATTATATCTTGTCAGTGTACCAGATACTGATGTCTATGCATAATTCACTTGCTTGTCGGTGAATGTTGTTGATTCTCCAAAGTGCCAGAGTTAATAATTGTTTAGTAGGTGTTGACATCAATGACAAAACCATACCAAAATACCAACAATTGTATTATCTTTTAGGTGGTTGACCTAATTGTTTAGGTTCTGGGTTTATATATATGATGTAAGATCTCATTGTAGATCATGGGATATGTTATGGGATAATGTATGCAAGCAAATAATGTAATAATCATTAATGTAATAATCGGGAATGGGAGATGCTATATTTACAGTTCAATCTTCATTTTGGATTGTTGTCCGATGTTTTATGTAGTCAGTGAGACTCTTTTTATGATGAGCAGTGTGCTATAGGTTGTTGGCCTTCCTGCATGTGCAGCCCCCTTATTGTAATATTTATTCATCTAATCATTTGATAGATATTTTGGGTCTCCAATCCCATCGTGGTTTTTCCTCTTTGAGGTTTTCCACATTAAATCTATGGTGTTATGGTGTTCATCTTTGTGATTACATTGTTGGTTATTGTTATATGCTTTTATGTTTATCGGTTGACAAGTTGTTTTATTAATAAGGTTAAATTTCTCCATTCCTGTAGAACACTGATTCACCCCCCCCCTCTTAGTGTTCTTGGTTTCCAACACCCTCAACCATTCAAACTTCAAAATCTCTCAATATTTTTCAAAATGTCACAATGGCAAGAGATAAACATAGATAAATCTGAATTAAGTGTCTGAGATCTAATAGAGGAGGAGAATTTATTTCTAATGCATTTAATAATTTGTATGAGAAATATGGAATTAGAACAATTATCATCTCCTAGGACACCTCAAAAAATGGCATAGATGAACAAATGAACAAGACTATTTAGGAAGTGGCAAGAACTATGATCAAGGAATAAAACCTACCAGAAATTTACTGGAGAGAAGCTATACACACTACTATATATACCCTTAACAGAGTCTTATTCAAAAATAAATTTGGTAAGAAATCATATGAACTATGGTATGGAAGGATCCCATCTATGAAGTATTCCAAATCTTTTTTCTATATCCAGAGAGATGAAGGAAACCTTGGAAAACTTGATATTAGAGAAGATGAAGGCATATTTCTTGGTTATTCTACAAAGAGAAAAATGTATAGATGTTACAAAAAGAGATTGAATTGTTGGAATTCTACACTCTTATGAGAATAATTGTGTTTTCATTGATGGCAACCATCTAGCAACCTTCTGGCACTCATTTGGTAAAGCCACCGGCAGGCACCGACACCAGCATAGACATCTACATACATCGATAGACACTTCACCGGTGATGCAAATCCCTCCTTCCAACCTACCAAAAAACTCAAAATGTATGACATTGACCCATAAATCCAAGAATGGGATCCTATCAAGACAAGGCTCTACAACATTAGTTCAATCTTCTCACCATCTTCAAGGCTCATACATACTCATTTAGGGGTATCTTGCTAAAACACACTCCATGATACCTCCAAGGGTTATAAATAATTTTAATAATAGTTTTGGGTCATATAATACTTACTAAGGTAAGACCAAGCACTGGTTGTAAGGTTTCATGCCCATTCCTCAAGAAACTCACCCAATTAGGCCTAGTTGCTTGTAGCCCTGTTTAGCGGGTAAAGAGACCTTAAGTTAAAATTTTCCCAAACACCTTGGAAAAAAAATTATGGATTAAAACACCCTTTTGGAAGTTATAAAAATCCCCAAAAGGAAAGGTCAAGGTCTGGAAAATAAGTCTCTTTTCTGGTAGGATGTTGACTGTCCTAGAGGGCTAATTAGGCCTCTTTTGTGAAGCAACTATGCTAAGATGAATGAACCAGCCAATTTAAATCCCATGGGAATGTAGGGAACCATAAACCAATAGGGATTATAGGGTTACACATCTAAAATCATCACCATTTGCACACAAGGTAATTTTGCTTGTTCAAGGCCTAGGTAGCCACATAGAGATGTCTACCTAGGGTCGCTCCAAACACTTCTCTCCCTTGCTCCTCCTACAAAACACTCTTGGAATCCTATAATAAATTTTCCATACTTTCCTTTCACCAAATCCCATGAGTCTCAGATTGGTAAAGTGCAAGATATGGCCATGGAGGAGGAGAAACCCAAGGTAAACCCTAGTTTTGTGGGTACCTATAGTAAAACTTGAATATCATGAGAAAAAAATGCAATCAAGACTTAAAATAAAAACCAAAACAGATTTAACTCTCCTCCCCAACCAATTCACATCATTTGGAATGGGTCCTAATCTGTACAGAACCATACCATAGACCAAAACTCTAGAATTGCAGGAAAAACTCAGAATTCCATTAGTTTGTTGGCATCAAAACCCTTCTCTGTACAATCACCCCTTAGGAATTGGATCCAAAATGTGTATATACTACTCCAAAATTTCTCTCAACCAAAAATCAAGAGGTTAGAGCTGTTGGAGGAGTTTCAAATTAACAAAATGCAAAAAGTGCATAAAAATTGCTCATGACAACTTTTGCAAAAGTTGTCAAAATGTCATCTTTCGCCTCCTAATGCCTTGGGTCAAGTTTAACCCCTCCTAAAACATCTTAAAACACTAAAACCAACATGATCCACTATTGTCCAAAATTCTTAATTGGCTCATAGAAATGCCAAAATAGGAATTTGGCTCACAAGATGGGGTTCATTATTACAAACACATAATGCATGATTGAAAACCTATATAAAACATTCTAAGGACATATTTAATGCCTTATCCTCCCTTCTCAGAGTATGACTTGTCATCTTGAAGGGTTTGATGAGGTGCTCCTACACCATACTCCCTAGAAGAATAAATCTCAAGTCGACTTGAGATGAGAGTCTACAGGTCTGCACCATGATCTTTGATCTATTGCTCTATCATCCAGACTACTTTAGAATTAGGTTTTCCTTTCCAAGACACCAAATACTCCATGTAAAATTTTCTCCTGGTTTGCTTTGCAACCTCAGTGTCTAGAACCTTATGCAACTTTGGTGGTTTATGTTTGGGAATGTCATCATCAGCAATATCCTAAATTGTGTCTTCGCCTACATCAACACTACACTTATAAAGAGTTAAGTCACAAATATTAAAAATAGGTGACAAACCAAGATCAGATGGTAGTTGAAGTTCATAGGCATTTGAACCACATTTCTTCAAGATTTGGCAAGGTCTAATCTTTCTTTGCATCATCTTTGTGTATCTACCTTTTGGAAGTCTTTCTTTCTTCAAGTGAACCCACACCAAGTCTCCCACATCAAATTGAACATCTCTCTTCTTTTTGTCAACGTGTTTTATATCTCTCTGCTGATTGTTGAAGATGAGTCTTAACTTGGTCATGGATTTCTTTTATGGCAGTAGCAAAGGTTTCTCCATCTGCACTAATGACTTCTCTATGAGGTATCTCTCTCAACTCCAGCACACCCCTTGGGTGGGTGCCATATACAATCTAGAAAGGTGAATTATCGGTACTCCTATTCATTGTATCATTATAGGAGAATTTTTCTCGAGAAAATATACCATCCCACCTTTCTCCATGTTGTCTAGTCAAACACCTTAGTAGATTCCCTAGTGACTTGTTTACAACTTCAGTTTGACCATCTATTTGGGGATGGTAGGCTAAGGAGAAAAAATAAATTTGTACCAAGATTCTTCCAAAGGGTCCTCCAAAAGTGACCAATAAATTTTACATCCCTATCAGAGACTATAGTCAAAGGCAAACCATGTATCTGAACAATCTCCTTAAAGAAAAAGTCTGCTACATAAGAAGCATCACAAGTGGTTTTGCATGGAAATAAATGTGCCATCTTACTAAACCTATCCACCACCATAAAAACACTATCATATCATTTCCTTGTCCTAGGTAATCCTAAAACAAAATCCATACTCATGCTTTCCCATGGTCTTGAAGGTATGGGTAAAGGCTAGTATAAGCCTGTATTGGTGGACTTTCCTTTTGCCTTTTGGCAAATCACACATGTCTCCACAAATCTCCTGACATCTTCCTATAGTTTGGGCCAAAAATAGTGTCTTGTCAAGACCAAAATGGCTTGCCATTGCTCCACAATGTTTTTCCTTAATTATATTCAGTCTCATAGAGCATTTGGGTATGCATAGTTGTGGAATTTTTATTATTTTGTTTGCCACTAGCTTCTTGAAAGCTGACTCAAGTGGTTCTCCCAATGGGGTGTACTTCCTTCACAATTTGGAAGTTGTTTGAGTATTCACTTGATTGTTTATAGAGCTTGATCTAGAAAAAATGATTTTGGGTCGTACTGTATTAGCATCGACAACACCATCATTGACCATGTTCTTGTTTTTATTCCAAAATCTTGGCTTGTCTTTTCCTTTAAAGTCCTCTTTGTTTTCTTTGAATATCTTAATGACTCCTTGTTCAATTAGGACCTTCTCTATTTCTAAGCCTTTTTCAATGATGTCCTTGAAGGTGGACAAACAAGCTTTTCTTAGGTCATAACCAATGTCTTTATTAACATTCTGGGTGAACATCTCTACCATTTGTTTTTGTGGAATTTCACAAGAGAATCCGCTATCTGGATTTCTCCATCTTTGTAAAAATGATGAAAAATATTCTCCATCTTTTTGCTTGGTGTTACACAAGGTAGTGATGGATATGTCTATCTCTATGTTGTATGAGAAATGTTGGATAAATGCCTCTGCTAAGTCACCCCATGACTTAATTCTAGGTAGCAGTTGGGAGAACCATTCCATAGCTTGATCTCCTAAGCTTTGTGGGAATAATCTCATCAAATATGTCTCTTTTGCTGCTATCTCAATGCAAGCTATGAAAAACTGTCCTATATGTGCCTTAGGATCCCCTTTTCCTCTATACTTATCAAACTTAGGTTTCACAAAGTGTGTAGTAAATGGAGGCATTGGAATGATTTTGTCAAATGGATAGGGACATATGTCTCTCATTGTGTAAGTTGGCTTCAGTGCATTTATATCCTCCATTTTCTTTTGTAAGTCCTTTATTTGTTGTTCCAAATTATTCTTAGGTGGAGACCGACTTCTTGGACCATACCCCATGCCTGAAACACTGGGTGGAGGAGCATGTTGCATATATGGATGGTATTGATCATACACATATTCATATGGAGGAGGTCTATAGTGATGTTGCATATATGGACCACTTGGTATAGAGTCATGGTGAGGAATGGAATATCTACTTTGTCCATGTATACCATACTCTATAGGAATGTCATGAGTTTGTTCTAGTGTGTTTCCCCCAAATTTAACACGGGGTTTCCTTGTGTCCAAATTTTGAACATGCCTTTGAATATCCAATTGCTTTGGTGGTTGATCCTTAGCATTGGTATGTGATTGAGTATATTTTTCTACATAAGACTTCTATAATGGTCTGCGAAGGTGAGTATCGTATGCTTGACCATGTGTGTATGGGACCTCTGGTTTTTGAAACAAAGATGATGGTGATTCAAGTACAAGATGTGGTCCTCTATTGTCTCCACTATTAGGCCTCCTTTGATCCATGTTGAGGTGAGGTTGTTGCAAAGGTCTATTTTCCATTATTTGAGACATGTCAAAATCATGAGGGATCTTGGCTCCACTTTGTGCCATCACTTGTAAGAAGTATTGTCTATCTCTCCTCATTATTTCCTCAACCAATCGATTGAAATGGGGATCCATAATGGAGTCTTCCACTTCTATTGAATGTATAGAAATATTGTCCATATTGTCATTGTGTGTACCATTGTTGTTTATAGTATCCATGTTCTCAACATTTGGAATGTTTCTATAAGCATCCATGTTAGGTAATGTAGTATGATCAGAATTGAAAAAGATATCATTGTCATACTCATAGGAACTCATGTTTGTGGACTCTTGAGCCTCTTTAGCTTCTCTCCTAGATTTTTGGGAACGGGTTTCAACCATGAACTAGGTATTGAGCAAGATGTGTGAGACTAGATGAAAATGGAAAGAGTATGGAAGACCAAGAGTTGGATGGAATGTAAATGAATCTGAAGTTTACTCGCAATGTCCAAAGTCTAAGACCAAGTATGTATGTAGTAGAGTAGGTGTGACTTCCAAAGAGATGATAGTTTCTCTTGATGAGATAAGTGGACCTTGACTCTAAGTAAGACCAAATGAGACCCAAAGGTGATAGACCTTGATGAGGGACCACTTAGCAAAATGTTGTTGTATGTAATGTGTTGACAAAGTATGATGAGGACAAGCAAGTGACCTTTTGACTCAAGTTTAGAAAAATGTGAATGTAATGCAAGGTGTAAAGAAATGATGGACTTTGTGAGACCCAAAGATAGGTTGAATGCTAGATGAAAATCTAGAGAAATAACTTAGGAAGCTCAAGAATTCTGAAATTGATTGCTCTTGTTTGTTGGACTGTAAATTTTTCCAATTTGTGAAGTTGTTGTTGTGACCAAATCTAAATTTGTTTGACTATTTTTTGTGACAAGAGGACATAATGTTAATGAGGACTCAATGTTTGTAAGTGTTTAGACTCAAAATGACTCAAAGAAAGTGTTTTGTTTGATGTAAAATTGTTTTGCATATACTTGAAGACACAAAAGACACAATGTTTTTATTTTTGATCTTGAATGTTTGATTGTTCAAAATAAGACAAGCACAATTCTTATGGTTGGCCAGGACAATAGTTGTTGATCCCACATGGGGTTTCCCCCAAGGCTACGCTATTCAGAGTGGATACTTAGATGCTTGACCCCATTGGCTCCACCCTCGACACTCACTTCTTAGGGCAGCCAAGCATCAGTCCCCACGAAAACTCCCTATGGTGAACTTTGTATCTCTACTAAGAACCGTATGTGTGTGGGTCGCTCCAAAGGTCTGACCTCCTGCCCCAACAACTAGAAGGATTTTGGCTTCTAAAACAAAAAGGTTCTAGTAAGGGCATCCACTCATGTGGCCATGCATGCAGCACTTTCAGCTCTGTAAATATAGAAGGCCCGCAACCGGTAGGGGTTACGCCTTACAACTGATCAAATAAATTTGATCAAACGGGTTTATGGGGAGACATAGTGTCAGTAGGAACTAATCAGCACACGTTATCCATAGCTTTCACCATGAATATAGTTGTTTATAGTGGTTTGGAAGAGGTGGATTTTCCTCACTACCACTTGGGTTGTTCTCTCCTCACTAGTAGTCCTAATGACCACACGGGGAGATAGACCCTCTAAAGATGAAACAAAAAGAGCCTATTGCCCAAGACACAAAAGACACTCATTCAATTTTAGTGCACCAATTGAAGTGTTTGCTAGTCTATGAAAACAAGACACAAAATAAAGGTTAAAAAACCTTGCCAAGGTCCTAAACAAAGATCTATTAGTAGTTTGGATTGTTTCAAATGATCACCCCTTCTTGCAAGCACACAAGTTAGGTAAATTTTAGATCCAAAAGACTTTGTGAAATAGGCGCCTTCAAAAATGTGTTTTTTTGACCAATTCAAAGATCCAATTCATCACAAAAAAGACCACTTGTAAAATTTCAAGAAATTTCCAGAAATGTAAGAAAATCCAAAAAATTTGCTAATTTGCTCCAAAAATTAATTTTTTTCATAATAAATTAATATAAAATGCAAAATTGATCCAAAAAATCTAAAATTTTTATTGGACACTCCTGATGACCTTCCAAACCTACATAAAAAAATTCCTTTGATAATATTCTTGACTTGTGAAAAAAATTTGATGCCACAATTCAAAGTCATTTGTGAGATCTGATCAAAATAATGAAAAACCCTAATTTTTAAAGATCCATTTTTTTAGGAATGATTTTGCATCAAAATTAAAATCACATAGATCAGATCCTATGTATAATTATGAGATATTTCCAAAAATGTAAGAAAATCCAAAAAATTCACTCATTTTATCTCAAAATTAATTTTTTATGAAAAATCATAAAAAATTCATAGAAAATGCAAATTTGCTCCCAAAATTCTGAATTTTGGATTGATATCTCTTAATAGTGTCTTCAACCTACAAACAAAATTTGGTACAAAAATTCTCAACCATTTGTGAGATTAGATCAAATCTCTCCAAGATCTTGATTTTGTATCCAAAACCCTAGCTGCACAAGGTTATTCTCCAAATTATTTTACAAAACAACAATATATGGTTAGGAAAACCTACAAACAAATACAAATCTAACAAAAATCCATGTCCCACCCAGCGTGCCAAAATGTATATGGTGAAAAGTGGAAACAACAATATTGAAAGACTAAATGAATTCAACCACAAAATCCTAGCCTAACAACAACAAAGATCCACCATAACATATAAAGATTACTTAAGACAATGCAAATAAAATGAAATCACAAAGATTATACCATCACATGTCCAATAGAGTTTGGATCTCTATTCTTCCTATCTCCATTGATCTTGCTTGATATATTTGCTCTTAGATTTTATGTGTGCACAAGCGATCAACAAAGAATGGAAATGTGGTTGCAAGTAGGCTTGATCGCATATCAAAGTTTGAAAGCGTAGAGTAGTCGGGTAGTCAGCGGGGAGTCAGGCTTGATAATGAAGAAAGCATCTTCTTATATAAAAGACACTATAAGAAATGGAGGGATAAGATTGAGAGGTGTAAAAGATAGATGGCCGGCTATGATTAGAGGGTAGGTAGTGTAGGAATTAAGAGATAAATGACATGTGTCATAGGTGGAAAAGGTTAATGAATTAATTAAATAAATAAAGATTTATTTAATTAATAGAAGAATTAGGCTAAAATAATTAAATAAATAAAGATATTTATTTAATTAGACACGACAATTTTAGGTGTCTACAATTTCTACAATTGTTATTGGGTTAATATTTCTAAATATATATATATATATATATGTATGTATGTATATATATATATATATATATATATATATATACATATATATACATATATACATATACATACATATATATATATATATATATATACATACATACAGATATATATATATATATATATATATGTATATGTATATATATATATATATATATATATATATATATATATATAGTTTAAGTTAAATTTCTTTTGTAAATTTTAATATTGGAATCTATTAAAAAGTAAAATGTTTATTTTAACCTATAAGGTCAATATTGGTCGAATATTAAATACTTGATATTCAATATTTAAAAGGGGATTTATTTCGACAATAGTGTGGAGTTAATTGTTAGTTAATTATTATATTGTTTTTAGTTCACTTTATTAGTCGAATCTAATAGCATTATTTACATTTGCCCAATTAATTATTTTAAATTCAATAAAATAAGTGATAACATTATTTTAATTATTCCTAGTGCAATTAAATACCAGTTGAGATAATTAATATCTCTTGATTCATTATTGGAGAATTTAATTAAATTATTTAAATTAATAAATTATGTTGTGATGACCCCTTTTGGGGTATAATTAGTCTACTCCACATGTTAACACTAGAATGGTTGAGTTAATCAAATCAGCTTTATGAAACCACTCTTTTAATTCCCGAGTTAACCTTTAGTTAAGACAAAACTTATTTTTCCCTCCTTTAACGTGGAATATTTAGAATTTTATGCTTTAAAAAAAATAAAATCTTGTTTTGTTTTTTCCCCAATGGTTTGGGCATGACATCTAACACAATGGAGACATATCGGCTAGTGAGGAGACCAACTCAAAACAATCACACACAAAGAGGCATCTCATAACACTAGGAAGTATGAGGAAGACCTAAGATGGGAAAAACCTCAGTGAGCAATGCTGCTGGAGTCTACTGCTCCAATCCAACCTCACAATGAAAACTGTTACAATGTTTAGGGCACCAACCCAAGGAGCTACAACCCCTGATTTAGGGAACCAACCCAAGGAGCACCAACCCTAACTTGTTTATGGGCTACTACCCAAAGGAGCTACAAACCCTGCACCGAGCTACAACTCAGTGTTCACAAAGATAACTTCAAATATGTCATGCCCAAACTTTTGGGCAAAAATGAAACAACCAATTTTTTTATTTTTTTTAAACAACATAAATACATTAAATAAACTACATTTAAAAAAATGGAATAAATAAGTTTTGTCTTAACTAAGGGTTAAATAGAATTGTTTACTAAAGTTGATTTAATTAACTAAATCAATATGGCAACAATAATTAGAGAAGACTAATTATTCCCTAAAAGGGGTCACCATTTTTAATTAACTAATTAACTAAATTAATTATTAACCCCAAATTAAAATGTCTCCAACAATTGTCCAAAAGATATTGATTATCTCAATAGTATTAAAATACTCAAGATTAAATAAAAATAATGATAATGTTATCTCATATTAAAATTAATTAATTGAACGTACACAATTTCACTTTTAAATATAACCAATAAAGTTAACTAATTCAATTATGATATTTGCCAAATAAATATATTTTATATTAAAGCCAATTTTAAATCCCCTAAGACATTTAAATTTCAACTATTAAATAATCGGCCAATAAGTTTTGTCTTAACTAAGGGTTAAATAGAATCATTTACATAAAGTAATTAATAAACTTCATTAATAAAATCCCCCAAAGGAATTTTAATCTAACATCCATATTTAATTAAACATGAAAATTAACTACATAAAATTCCTCATTAATAACCCTAGTTAATAAAATTAAATCAATTATGCGATTAATATAGCTATATAAAAATTAATCCCCAAATTAATTAAACCTTGATAATAAAGACTATATTAAAATTAATTTCACCCTAGTCAATATTAGGAGTTAATAAATCTCACATATTGACTATAGCTAAATGGGGGGAAATTCTTTTTTTTTTTTTAATTTTAAAAAGAATTCCCCCTCCTCTCATTTTAATAATATTTAATTATAAACCCTAACTAGGGTTGATCTATTCCTATACTTAACCTATTTATTTTATTCTTTCTAAATGATAACCCTAATCTTTATTTATTTATTTCCTTATTATTAAACAAACCCTAACCCGAAATAGGGTTAGGGTTGCTTATTGAACTATTCTCTCTTTTTCTTTTAAATGCTAACCCTAACCCGAAAATGGGTTAGGGTTTTATTATTTAACATAACATATTTTATTTTTATTTTTTTTTGTGTGTGTGTGCAGGTGGCGGCCAAGCGAGGGCATCCCGCAAAGGCCGAAGGCCATGGCCAAAGGGGAGGGCATAATGCAAGGAGGGCCATAGAGTTTATGGAGGCAATGGTGACCAAAGTCACGATGGCAGCGGCCACTACGGTGGCCACCCACAGTGACTACCAAGGCCACCACTGGGAGTCGCCATCCGAAGTGGCGTCGCAGGCGTCCCTGCGGGTCTCAACTCACAGAGGCCGCCCCTGTGGGTCACAGCCCGTAGTGGCGCCATGGGCATCCCTACGGGTCTCGGCCCCTAGTGGTGGTCAAGGCCGCCCCTACGGGTCGCAACCCGCAGTGGCACTGTGGGGGCCCCCATGGGTCTCGGCCCAAGCCCCCAATGACAGGGGACATGGAGCTTCGGCTCCGATGCAATGGGGGTTTGAGATTTTTTTTTTTAATTATTTTTTTTTTAAGTTTATTTTCATTTCTTAATATATATATATATATATATAATATATATATGTATATATATACATATATATATATATAATATATATATGTATATATATACATATATATATATATAATATATGTATATATATACATATATATATATATAATATATATATGTATATATATACATATATATATATATATTTATACAAATATATATATATATATATATTATTAGGAGATCAAGCAGATTTAATGAGAAGAACCAGAAATATAAAATTTCCACACTTTAAGTTTTCAGAATATATATATATATATATATAGATGTATATGTGTATTTTTAAATAAAAAGGCATGAATCTTAATCTGACTATATACACTTGTATCTATTGGCATATGGACACTCCAATGAGACATTGTGTGTGATTGAAGGTTTTGTCATTAATGGCAACCTTGCAATCCTATGGCATCGACAAGACATTATACTGACAAAACATTACTTAGGCAACCTTGCAACCCTATGGCACCGGCAAGACATTATACCGGCAAAGCATTACTCAAACAAGATAGTGCACCGGCATCAGCAAGATCAATCTACACCAGCACCGGCACAGAAGGAAATATGTATACCGGCACAGAGGCCGACAGGATTTTTGATATGTAATATTTTGTTTATTATTGTAAGCTGACTTGGAAAATTGTAAAATGACTCTTGTGTATAAAAGAGATCATTGTAGGCATTTGTAGGATATGGATGGGAAGCATAATAAATTATAAGGCATATCCAATGTGCGAATTGTAGATCAAGGGTATATGTAAAGAATAGAGGAAGAACAGGCACTGAATCTGGCATTGAAGATGCTAATGTAAAGCAATACAGAATATTGGATTTGTGTAAATCCTCATTGTAAGTCAGTGTGACTTCTTATTGAGCAGTGAGCTCTAGGCAGCTGGCCTTTCTGCATGTGCAGGCCCCTATTGTAAGTAATATTCTCTCATTGTCCAGTAAGTGAATATTGTGGGTCACAAATCCCACCAAGGCTTTTCCCACACTGGGTTTCCTCGTTAAACATCTTGTGTTATGGTGTTCTTTTCATGTGGATGTTTTTGATTCTGTTATTTGCATTAATTCTTGCATACCGGTATACAGTTACTTTATGTTCTGCATATTTAGTTTCAAGAAAATTACACTACCAGTTAGATATTGATTCACCCCCCCTCTCAGTATCTGTGGGAACCCTAACAATTGGTATCAGAGCCTTGTCCTCTATTTTCAGAAGCCTAACAGCTTGAGGAAGATCTTGACACTGGTAAAGCTGGAAAATATGATGAAGCAACTTGAAGGAGATCTTACTAACTATGATGCAGAGAAGTTAAAAAATATCAAATTAGAAGATGATTTAAAAGAAGCTTAGGACATTATTCAGGCAGTTCAAGAAAATCTTACTATTACAAGGAATAAGAGAAGAGAACTTTGTGAAAAATTGCAAAATGAGAATGATGGAAAGGAATCACTAAATGATATGATAAGCAAATTGAAACAAGAGATCATGACAACAAAAAATGAAATGCAGGATATGACTATGAGATTTTGCAAAGAAATTGAGGATAGAAAGAAGAATGAAGAAGAATTGACCAGAAGATTAAGTGATGCAGCAAATGAGAACACAAGACTTAGCTATGAAAATGACATGTTGAAGACAGATCTGATGCATACTCAGAATGACTCGAATGAACTAATGAGACAAAAAGAAATCTTGGAAAGGGAATTGGAAACTAGAAATCAACACAAAGAAAAATTCAAGAAAAGCTCAGAAGAACTTGGTACCTTTTTGAAGAATCAAAAACCCAAAGGTGACACTTCTGGAATTGGATTTGAAGTTGGAGAAAGCTCTGGTACTGCAAATACCCAGGATCATAGCAAACTGGTAAGACCTTCTAATACTTACAAATTCAATGGAAAATGCTTTAACTGTAATAAATATGGTCATAGGGCGAATGAATGTAGATCTAGGAATTATCAAAACATCAATCCTCCCACCGGTCAATGCACCAAATGCAACAAAATTGGTCATAACTCTGAAAATTGCAAAATGAATGTAAGATGTTATGTTTGTGGAAGATTTGGTCATTTATCAAATAAATGCAGAACACAAACTGGCATAGGTTATGGGAAAGCTATTCAGAAAAATAATGTAACCTGTTATGCATGTAACAAGATTGGTCATATTGCTAAATTTTGTAGAAGTAAAGGTACACCAGTAGATAACAGAAGTACTAGCTTGAAAGGTAAAGAAAAGGTTGAAGAGGTTAAGCAAGAATTTTCAAAGCAATGGATTAGAAAAGGTGATCTAAATATTGGGGTTACTCCTCCACTGGTAGAACCAACAAATGCTTCACCGATAGGACAATATGATGATCCACCGATAGGATAGAGCAATGCTCCACCAGCAGGATGTTCTTCTTCAAATTGAAGAAAGTTATCTTGAGGGTTTGGCAATCAAATGACACATGTGCTATTATTCCCTCGGTTAGAGAAAAGAAGTTGAAAATCTTTCATTACTGGAAAATAAAGTTGAGCTAATACATTACTGGCAAGCAATTAATGTGGTAGGTAGCAAAAAAGACTTTTATAAAATAAGGTTTTTGGCTTCATTTCATTTCACCATGAATTCAAACTTTCAGAGAGCGTGAAGATTTCTGAGCTAAGGCATTCCGAGCAAAGAGGCAAAGCACTTCAATAATCAATCCATCCAAAGGTAGAAAAAGGTATTTATCATCATGGCATCCTCCTCTACACCTGAATTCATAGCAAACCCTACAGTAGTCGAGGTTATAAAATGACCTAGGCCCATGTTTCAGCTAGTTCCTGAGGTAGCTAAGAAATATGACAACACAGGTGCTTTTTCAAAAATTCCAAAAGGTGTTGTTTATGCAGAAGACCCTAGAATGTATATTCATTGCAACATAGAGGAATTAGGTGATGAATAAATCAAAAAAATGTATAAGTCTATTATATGTGACAACTTCGGGAGTGTGAAACCTGAACATAAAATTGTTGAAACCCTAGGATTCCCTGAAATCCTCTGCATTCCCAAATTTCCCATGGAAGTGGTTAGGATAGTTCTGAGTAGGGTACATGGTTCATTCTTTTGGCTTGACTCAGTGCATAAAATTACAAAGGTAGCAATGAAAGTAGTGACAGGGTTACCTTCCACCGGTAATAGACCTGACAAAACCAAGAAAGTCTCCAATGACTTGGTAGCAAACTTAACTGGTGCAACATCCGACAAGAGATCATTGAGGGTTAATGATGTGACTGATACAAATGTTAGATTTGTTAGCATGATTCTAGGTTACAAAGCAACTCATGCTAATAGGCTTAACTCAGTTTCTAGTTTATGCATAAAGAGTTCTTATGACATGGTTAAGGACAATGTAAAAATTGATATCTGTGAATGGTTAAAAGATGAGTTAATTTACAACTTAGCAAAAATCAAGAAGGATAAGAAAGGAACCTTTAGATTTGGAAATTTATTTGTATGCTTAATGCTACACATAACCCAACAGGCTCCCGGTATAGGCAACAAGGATTTTGGATTTGACATACCGGTAGGAAAACAATTGTCTGACTTATTCAACAACATGGGTGAAAATAGAGAAAAGAATATCAATGAGTATTTTCAAGCACTAAAGGTTAGATTGAATAAAAGAATCAGACTATCACAAGAAATCGTCAACAAATACAAGGATGATATATGCTTTGTGATAAAAAAGGATGAGATCTAGATGGAAGCAGTCATCCCAAGAACAATCTAGGTTACAGAGATGGGGTATGAAACAGATGACCACATAGTGGAAACTTATGCCAAAGCACTTCTGGAAGCCCCCAATGAACCAAAGGAAGAAGTATTTGGTAGTGTTGAGACCATCGAAAGTCAAATTCAATCTAAAAAGAGAGTAAAGAAAGTTGAGGCATTTGTGAGGAAAGGAACCAGACAAGAAAAAGCCATAAAGGAAGAAGTATTAAAGAAAACCGGCATAACACAAGATGAGTTGGCAACCCAACAACCTGAAACTCATCTATCACCGGTAGATACTTCCTTAAAAGGAGATATGCTAGCAACTTTCAAAAGAGTTGTTAGGAAAAGAGACCCCTCACCAGTATCCACTCCTTCACCTAGAAGAACAAGACAGAAGCAACAAGCTGTGAGGTCTCCGGTCAAGAAAGCCACACCTATGAAGAAGTTGACCCCCAAAAGGAAGAAGAAGACAAACACTGACTTTGCCCCTCTTGACATAATACTAAATGAGATCATAGAGGAAGGTAAATTGAAAAACATAGGGAAAATCTATGACACCCTATCAGATGATGAGAAATGACAAGTCGAGGAAAGTGTTATATTACACATGGACATGTATAAAAAGTTTTTGATGCAAGTCCTAAATGAAATTCCTGATGAACTATATAAAAGACTTGAGGCCAGAAGGAAAGGAATAATTGAGTTGGATAAGAAAATAAAAATAGAGAAATTACTTGCAGTATACCTGGTCAACTCACCTAAGGAAATTGATGATTTGATAGCTCAGGCCAACCGGACAGTTTTTTCCACTGCACACCGGTAAATATCACTAATGGCAGGTAGAGTTACTGAAGTTTCAGAGGAAATAGAAAATGGTTGGGATACATTCTTCGTTGAAAAAGAAAAACAAGAAGAATACAAGAATCCCAAGCCCATTCCGGTATATCAAAAGGATAAAGGGAAAGGTAAAGTTGGTGGACCACCAAGTATCAAGATTAGAGACAACTTACCCCCACCTCCTTTAAATACTCTATCGGTAAAAACAACAACTACAGAAGATCAACTGACAGCTGAGAGCATGGACACAGAGGATAATAATCCTAATCCTGAAGTCCTATATACTGTGAATGTTGATACGCAAAAAATCAACATAGTGGTAGATAAGGATACAACAGATAAATCAAAAAACAAATAGCAACCGACAATAGGAAACAAAGAGAAATCGGTAGTAGATTCAAAGAAAAAGATGGAATCTGGAACACAAATAGAGAAACCAACAAAACTAAAGGCTCCAGAATAGATGCCACCAGTAAGAAATGATGCAGGAAAACTAGTGCTTAAAGAAATGGAGACTCAAACAGACCTATCAGAAGTCAATACTAGCATGATCATTTCCACCAACACTCAGTTTGTTGGGTCACCATCAAATGTAACAGAGGTATTTCTCGAATCTATCAAGAAAATAACTGATTATAGCTCACAAGCCTATAAAGTGATAGATGATTCAATTCAAGTTTTGAAATCAATAGCTCCAAATTGTAATATAGCCAACAAAGATTCTTTAGGCTAGTTGGATACACTTTGCAAATATATTTCTAGAAATTTTGAGCAAACAAAGGTAGAAACTGTAAAGGAAAGTGTAGAAAAAGAGAAACAAAAATTCTTTGAGGAAGGAATAAAGAAGTGTATCAGGGAATTTGACACACTTCTACTGGAACTGTGCAATTTATTGAAAGAGTACAAAACTCTATACAAAGACACCTGTAAGATAAACTTTTTGACCATAGATGTAGACAAAAAGATGAGCAAGGTACAAGAAGAGATCAATAAACTTGCTGATAATTTTGTTAACTCACCCGATACATTATCAGTTTTTGAGGAAAAGATAACAAATTTTGAGGAAGAATTGCTCAAATTAGAAAGAGAGAAAGAGGAAATAATAAACAAGGCAAAATTCTTGAGATCTAAACTAAGTCCAAGATTGGACTATTTAGCATCTCTGCAGAAGGAAATCTCAGAGGCACTAACACAGGGTAGCAAAACACCGGCAGAGCACTTGCAGCATCTCACCAGTATAGTATACAGAACTGAGATAGCAATAAAGGAGAGCAAGAAGTTTATGGATGGCATAAACTTAATTTTGGGAGATATTCTTTAGATAATAACTACCCAACTACAAAGTTGAGGTTATGAATTGGTACAACTACAAAATCTACTAACCTTTGTCATTGATGCCAAAGGGGGAGTAGTAGATGAGAAAATTCAAAACACAGGGATCACATGCTCAAGGGGAGCTCTCACATTTTTGGTAACATTTTTGGATATCTTTTTGAAATTTCTCATGAGTGTTGCCATCAATGCCAAAGGGGGAGATTGTTGGCATATGGGCACTCCAATGAGATATTGTGTGTGATTGAAGGTTTTGTCATTGATGGCAACCTTGCAATCCTATGGCACCAACAAGACATTATACCAGCAAAACATTATACCGGCAAAACATTACTCAGGCAACCTTGCAACCCTATGGCACCGGCAAGACATTATACCAGAAAAACATTACTCAAACAAGACAGTGTATTGACATCAACAAGATCAATCTACATTGGCACCAACATAGAAGGAAATATGTATACCGGCACAGAGGCCGACAGAATTTTTGATATGTAATATTTTGTTTATTATTGTAAGCCGACTTGGCAAATTGTAAAATGACTCTTGTGTATAAAAGAGATCATTGTAGGCATTTGTAGGATATGGATGGGAAGCATAATAAATTATAAGGTAGATCCAATGTGTGAATTGTAGATCAAGGGTATATGTAAAGAATAGAGCAAGAACCGGTACTAAATCTGGCATTGAAGATGCTATTGTAAAGTAGTACAAATTATTGGATTTGTGTAAATCCTCATTGTAAGTCAGTGTGACTTCTTATTGAGCAGTGAGCTCTAGGCAATTGGCCTTCCTACATATGCAGGCCCCTATTGTAAGTAATATTCTCTTATTGGCCAGTAAGTGAATATTGTGGGTCACTAATCCCACCGAGGTTTTTCCCACACTGGGTTTCCTCGTTAAACATCTTGTGTTATGGTGTTCTTTTCATATGGATGTTTTTGATTCTGTTATTTGCATTAATTCTTGCATACCAGTATATAGTTACTTTATGTTCTGCATATTCAGTTTCAAGAAAATTACACTACCGGTTAGATACTGATTCACCCCCCCCTCTCAGTATCTGTGGGAACCCTAATAGTATCTATTTTTTAAATAGAATAAAATAAATCTATTTTCTCCCAATAGCACATAAAACCCCCCTTTTTTTTAAAAACAAAAATATACATCGATATCTATGTCTATTTATTTCCTTCTTTTAACATGTATTTTTCAGAATGGAAAAAAAATAACATAAAGAACAATAAAGTTATTTACAACTGAAACTATTCTTTTTTTATTTACATTTCTTTATAACAATAAACAACAAGATGCAATGTAGATTTATTCTAGATCTAAAATGTCTATTTATTTATTTTGTGTTTAAACTATGGACATAAGATATATCTAAATTCTTTTACTACTAATTGCACTACCACATTTTACTTATTTCATTTCTTTTCTAATGGCTAATAAGACAGAAATAAATTTCATTCCTTTCTGCACTTAAATAATTTAAAACAGAATAAAACATTTTTTTTTTTTAGCAACTATAACAATACAGAAATAATCCAAAAATGCATTCATCTCATTTAAAGGATCAATACTTCAAATAAAATACATTTTATTACATGGTAATACTTAGTCAAATAATACATTTCTTTTTTCTTTGCAAAGAATTCTCCTTGCAAATTGTCCCTCCTTTGAGAGAGGACAGGGAGCCTCTCGATGAGAGCTCAAGCTCTTGGTTTCTAACATAATTACTTTATGTAGGTATCTTTTGGTTAATATCTTTTTGATGCAAGTTTTTGATAGATGAACTGTTCGAATTTTGTGAGTGTGAGAGACTTTGATGCGGCCTGGTTATTTTCTATGAGTTTGCTTCTATAGATCAAATGTTATGGTTGCATGCCCTATTGAGGCTATGTGGTTCTCTCTCATTTTTTGATTGACGTCTAGACATTTAATATTTATATATATAAAGCTATGTAATGGGTGGGCATTTACAATCTGATTATGTAACTGGGACATTCGGGTGTTTTTGCATTTTTGGGCCACAACCGGAGGTTTTCTTATAGGTTCTTTCCTACCGGTATGCCCTTTGAACCCGTTGTAAACAAAAAGACTTTTCATTATTAATAAAATATAGTTTAGTGGCATGTCCACTGTTATCAAAAAAAAAAAAAATACAATAAGAAAACTTCTTTTCTTTCTTTTCAACTAAAATACAATAGGAAATTCTTTTCCTTTTTTTGCAACTAAAATACAATAATACATAGGATCATTCCAAAGCTTTTTCTCCAACTTTTTCCCAAGGAAAACCTACAATAAAAAGCTTAAGGTTGTGACCATGGAGGCTCACCTCCCAATCTAGGCTTACTAGAAGCCACCCCCGAGCTAGGAGAATTAAGGCTAGATGAGAAACACACATACAAATACATACATGCAGAAAACTCATAACAACAAAGACACTCCCAACCCAAGGATTACACAATGTCACATATGTGACTTTTCAAATAGAGTGAAGGTGGATAATGTACCTTGAGGGGAATTCTGCAAATAGAGAACATAATGCCATAAGAAGGCTACAAATAACACATCCATAAGTTCCAAACTTGTCCCTATAATCCCTTATGTCCCCCAAGACATACAAGCCAACAAAACTCCCCTTGTGACCCCCATTGCATAAACAAATCATAATGCAACAAGGGTCACAAAATCCCTTGAGAATCACTCTCTTCCAAAGAGAGCCTCTCACTCAAAGGTTGTCAAACAACCCCTCACCCCAAGGCCACTCTACCCTCCCAAGGGTGAGTTTGGCCTTGAAAACTCCCAAAACAAAGAAACATAAAAACACAATCAAAACACATAGGAAGAATTCTACTCCTTCCTACACATAAAAAACAACAACAATGGAAAACATATACAACCACAATCTTTTCAAAAGAAAACAACATCATACAATAGATAGGAGTTCAAACAACCTTAATCTGCCAAAAGGGTAAGAGAATTTGTAGGAGAGCTGCCCAAATCCACAACTTTTTCTCCTTCAAAACTTAGCCAAAATCTTCTCCCTCCCAAACTATTCCCTATGAAGCCACTCCTCACTCTTTCCAACCCACTTGGGAAGGGTGAAGGATGCTCATTGGTTGGTCTTCCCAACACCTTACACACTCCCTAATCAAGGCACCTCAAAAAGGGGAAATGGAATGGGGAAGATAAATGTCACTCATGAGGAGGGTTATCTAACCTAGGAAAGCTCTTCTAAAGATGAAATTCGGCCAACTTGGGAAACTCAATTTTTGGGGAGGTTAAACAAGCCCTAGGGAGTGGACACATGGCTAAATTTGGCCTTCATCCATAGGTTCATCATATGGCCCACTAAAAATGCCCCTAACTTGACCCCAGGAGTTAGTTTAACCCCTTAGAAGTCCACCCAAAGTTTACCTACGGGTCAACCCTGAGTTGACCCTTCTAATGGCTCCCCATCCAAGGTTTACTTGGGACCATTTTAGGATAATTAAAAATATATGCATTGGTAAAATAAATTTCCTCAAAAAGAGACATGACAATGCCAACTCATCTTACAACACATGTGTCAAGTGACACTACAAAAAGAATTACACATCACTAAAACACACATGGCAAATGTCCCTTTTTTTAAAATTTATAAATTAAACAATTTCCAAATTAAACACTCATCCAAGCATAACATTTACAAATTAAAACACATTTACAAACGAAGGGTTGTCTCTCCAAATAGACAACCCCTGGCTTCACAATCACACATAGGCCTAGGCTTGATTCTCCGAATAATTTCCATGGTCACATGGAATAATTTTCCTACACATCTCACTTGTACATTAGTAATTCCAAAAATCACATATAATATTATCAAAACAATACAATACAGATATCTCATAACATTTCAATTATAAAAATCAAGTATCCAATTATCTAATAACATCCACATACAATCATCTGCTAAATGGAATCATCATCATAAACATGGAATTAAATCATTTATAGAGCATGCATCTGTAATTTCAAGCATCAAAATAAAGTACTGCAAATCAAAGTAAATGACATAATCATATCAATGTTATCCATAACATGAGATCATATAGAATTCAGGTCCATAATGCATCAAAATATAGTATCCAAAATAGGTCCAACATGAAAGTAACTGAAATGCTATGATGGCTCGGGGTAGGGCCTCACAAAATACAAAAGTAGTTGTCTTGTTACAAGTGAATCTTGCAACCATTTCATATACCTTTCTCTGTCGGTGAGATACCTTCTCTGCTACACCAACTCACTTCTCTTTCTACTTTCATCTGCTGCTTCTCTATCGGTAAACCTTATCAGTACACCTCTCCTCTTCTTCTGCTTTGTTGGATCTTCACCTTACTCTCTTCTCTTTTCCAGTACAACACTTTGTTAGTTCTCTACTTGCCTTCTCTGCAATCTCCTTCAATTCATCTTTGTCGGTATGGTCACTACCAATTCTACTCTACTGTTGGTTCAACACTTCAACCTGATCCTCACTCACTCTCACTCTCTTCTCAGATACTTGTTGAGCACTTGGTTGTTTTTCTCTTGTTAGGAGCCAAAAGGGCAACTGAGAGGGGTGGGTGAATTAGTTGTCAATTAATTTCAACCCAATTATAAATTAATCAAACATGATACTTATTGTTGGTTAACAAATTAATAGTTAATATCAATACTGGTGAAACTTAATGCATGAAATAGAAAGAAAAACAACATCGACAACACATAACAAAGAGATTTTGACGTGGAAACCTTGCAAGGGGAAAAACCATAGTGGGAAACCTTACCCACAATCAAATGATACTATTGCAGATAGTATGTGTATATAAATGAGGTCTGCACATGTAGAAAGGCCAATCACCTAGAGCACACTGATCAAATGGGAGTCGCAATGACTACATTAGGATGGTTAATCCTAGAATAATGTACTTCTCAAAATAGCATCTCCAATGATGGATTCAGTACCGGTTAAGCTCTGATAAACACCTTCAAACCTTCATTGAACCTTCTCTATGGTCTTCTCATATGATCTTCAATATTTTCACATACCATGTTACAATACCATACCATAACCATATCCTTGTCTTTCATCTCACAAATGAGATCTTACATATATACAAAACCTAAGACCAAATGTGTAGGTCAGCTTACTAAGAATATTACAATTAAATCAATTACAAATAAGTCTTTATGCGATGCATCATGTTGGCTCAATACATTTACAACAATATTCAATCAATAAAACATCTCCATAACGCGTCATACTGACCTAGAATAGATAACGCATATCGGTCCATAACCTAGACCAATCTACTGGTAATAGCAAATATGTCAACCAGATTAGACCAATAATCAAAACACCAAAACCAAGTATCCAAACCATGTCTTCAACATAATCAAGTGATCTCTAGATGATAACAAGTCATCAACTATGCCGGTGAACCATATAACTTGCCAGTGATCATATACCGGTGACTATGCATAAGTCACTGACCTTGCTAGTGAACACAATGTGTCAGTTCAATAGTAAACCAGTCTAACCATAATGTTAAATCAACAATGTAGATCTCTAGAAGGATAAGTGTTGACATCAATGATAAAAATAATGCAACACATCCATAATACCAACAATCTCCCCCTTTGTCATTGATGGCAACACTAGATGGAAAAACATCTAAGTGCCAAAATAGAATGACAAAAACCAAAAACCAACAATCTCTAGAATAGATCAATACTAGAAATTAAAATTAAAATACAAAGAGTATATATCTCTCCCCCAATGAATAATGTCTCATAGATCTCTCTCCCAAGAATTTTTTTCATAGATCTCTCTCCCCCTTTGACATCAAATGCCAAAGCAATAAAAAATACCAGAACATACAACTAACTACTCCCCTTGAGAAGTAGCTCTCCTTCATCAAAGCCTGAAAAAGGATTTCTCTATTAGTTTCTTTCAGTTTGATGCCAAACTCCAATTGTTTAAGTCTCTACGAGTGAGGGTATTACCCCAAGCCACTCTCTGAGATATTCAAAGGTTGCCTTAGGCAAAGGCTTTGTAAAGATATCTGCAATCTACTCTTTTGTATTCATATAAACCAATCTTACTTCTTTTGCTTCAACATTCTGTTTCAGAAAATTATATTTGATAGAAACATGCTTAGTCTTAGAGTGAAATATTGGATTCTTTGATATATCAATTGCTACTGAATTATCACAATAAATGATTATAGGTTCTTTTCATTTTACCTTTATGTCCTTCAAAATTTTCTTAATCCATAATACTTGAGTACAATTAGTTGCTGCTGCAACATATTCTAATTTTGCTATTGATAATGATGTACAACTCTACTTCTTGCTTATCCATGAAATCAATCTCCTACCAAAAAAGATGCTCCGCCAGTGGTACTCTTTCTATCATCTACATCTCCTACCCAATTTGCATTGGTGTATGCACATAAATCAAAATTTTCATCTTTAGGGTACCATAAGCCAAGATTTGTTGTGCCTTGTAGATACCGGAAAATCCTTTTTACTGTTGATTCATGATTTTATTTAGGATTACTCTGAAATCTTGAAACAATACATACTGCATTCATTATATCAGGTCTTGTTTGTGTTAAATACAATAAAACTCCAATCATATATTTGTATCTTGTCAGATTAATAATAGTTGAATCATCCTTCAATGCCAATTTATCAATTGTAATCATAGGAGTACTTACCGGTTTAGAGTTTTCCATACCAAATTTCTTCTGTAGTTCCTTCAAGTATTTTTTTTGACATATGAATATACCTTTATCAGTTTGTGAAATCTACAATCCTAAAAAATAATTTTATCTCCCCAATCATAGACATTTCAAATTCTTCTTGCATCTTGTTAGCAAAGTCCTTACATAATCCATCTTCTCCTCCAAAAATGATATCATCAACAAAAAATTCAATAACCAAGATGTCCTCATTAGTCACTTTAAAATATAAGTTGTTGTCAATATTACTTTTAGTGTAACCAAGCTTCAAAAGATATTTGTCCAATCTAGCATACCAAGCTCTAGGAGCTTGCTTCAATCCATACAAATCTTTCCTTAATCTACAAACCATATCTTTAATATTTGTCAATGAAAATCCATCTAGTTGTTCAATGTAAACTTCCTCTTCAAGATCACGATTCAGAAATGCACATTTTACATCCATCTGATATACTTTATTGTTCTTATGAGTTGCAAATTCAAGAAATAATCTAACTGCCTCAATTCTGGCTACCGGTGCAAAGGTTTCATTATAATCAATTCCCTCTTTCTGTGAATATCCTTTCCACACTAATCTTACTTTGTTCCTAATTACCTTACCATCTTCATTAAGTTTATTTATGAATACCCATTTAGTTCCAATTACATTTTTGTCTTTAGGTTGGGGAACTAATGTCCATGTATTGTTCTTTTCAATTTGTTCTAATTCATCTTCCATTGCTTTTATCCAATGTTCATCTTGACATGCTTCAATAATAGATGTTGGTTCAATTTGAGAAATTAAGCATACCTCTTCATTTGTTAGCCTTCCTCTTGTCATAACACCTTGATACTTATTCCCAATTATCTGATTTTCTGAGTGATTCAGTCTTACACACCTAGGTTTATTCACATGTTGTTGTTCTTTAGTCACTGTGGAATTCTCTAATGATGTTGGTGTGACTAGATCCACATTCTATTCTAGTGCACTCTATATTGGTTCATTTATGATCATCTCAACTATCGGTTCAAAATATACACACCTTGAATTTTCTCTAAAGTGTTCATCTATCTTCACATTAGCACTTTCAATGATCTTCTGTAATCTTTTATTAAAAAATCTATATGCCTTTCTCTTAGGTGAATAACCAAGAAATATCCCTTCATCACTTCTAGGATCAAATTTACCAACATACTCATCTCTCTTAATATAACATTTGCTTCCAAATATTCTGAAGTATTTAAGAGTAGGAGTATTACCAAACCATAGTTCATAAGGGGTCTTACCGATTTCACCTTTGATGCGAACTCTGTTGACAGTGTAAATCATTGTATTCACTTCTTCTCTCCAGTACACATGAGGTAGATTTTCTTCTAATATCATGTTTCTAGCTTCTTCCAGGATAGTTTTGTTCTTCCTTTCCACAATTCCATTCTGCTGAGGTGTCTGGGGTGCTGATAGTTGTCTTTTGATTCCATTCACTTCAAAGAATGTATTAAATTCCTTAGATGTAAATTCTCCTCCTTGACCAGATCTTAAACATTTGATTTTCTTACCAGTTTCATTCTCTACCATTTCCTTGTATAACTTGAATTTTCCAAAAGCTTCTAATTTCTCCCTGAGAAAAGTAACCCAACACATTCTAGAATAATCATCAATAATTAGCATAAAATATCTATCTCTCTATAGACTTCTTGTTCTTGTCGGACCACACAAGTCAGTATGAATTAAATCAATAACATCATTGAATTTCTTAGAAATGCTCTTAAAAGTTGTTCTAACTTGCTTTCCCATTTGACATTCCTTACATACCAAATTATGAGGTTTCACAATCTTAGGTAAATCCCTTACTACCTTAGTTGAACTGATTTTTACAATGCAATCAAAATTCACATGACAAAGTCTCTTATGCCATAACCAACTTTCTCTTATGCCATAACCAACTTTCATCAATATGTACAATCAAGCATGTCTTATCAATGTTATTCAAATGAAAGATATTACATTTAGTCTGATTACCGGTTGCAATCTCCAATCCAATTCTGTTCATGATTTTGCATTTAGCATTCTTAAATTGTAACTAAAATCCCTTTTCAACTAATTGACCAACACTCAAAAAATTATGCTTCAAACCTTCAACACAATAAACATTGTCAGTATTGTGCTTACCATCCAAAGATATAATGCCTTTTCCTTTGATTAAACAAGTTTTATCATCACCAAATATTACTAGACCTCCATTATATTCTTGAAAAGATAAGAATTTACTTTTATCTCCAGTCATATGATGTGAACATCCACTATCAATGATTCATTCATTTTTTTCTTCAATTTTAGCTGTCAGGGCCTGCTCTATCGGTGGAATAGTAGCTGCCAGTTGATCTTCTTTTATTGCAACAAATTCCCATCCATTGTCTTTTGGTTCTTCATCAGCATAGTAACTGTAGACATATAAAAATGACCATATTCCTAAATGAATATTTTATGTTCATTCCTCTATTTAATTAAGTAAATTATTCAATTTATTTAGTTAAGTTCACTTAAGCCCTTTTTGCATCATTAATTGAATAAATCATTTTATTTAATTAAAACCTTTCTCTCTACTTTTTAATTAAATTCACATTTAATTAAATAGTTTACCCCAATTAAATAAATCTAATTTATTTAAAATCCCCAACTTGCAACCAAATTGAAATAAAGCAATTTATTTCAATTAATTCTATTTTCCCTCACGCACTTGCACTTTTCTACATCTCCCACTTGCATCCTAAACCCTATTCCCAAATTCTTCTAGAATCCATTTAATCCTAATCAATTAACCCTAACCCATCAATTATCCCCTTTCCCTAAATTTGAGGAGGTCACTTCTCAAATTTGGAGTAAAGTATTCAAAATGCATTAAAGCCTTTATCCATTCAACAAGATAACTTGTTGAATGCCCCCAAATTTGGAAGGACTCTTACAAATTTGTCCCCAAAGTCTTCAAACCATTAATGGTTAACTAACCCTTAGTGGCATGGTTAGAGACTTTATTCCTAACTTAACCTTCATCTAACCCAAGGGTCTCATCAAGCATTTATTTATTTGACCATGGTTATTCCTTTAACCCTTGCACAAGAGTTAATCCTTTGGGTAAAATATTTATCTAATGGATAACCTTAACCTAACCTTAACCATTACCCCCTAGGGTAACCATGAGGTCTTCTCAAGCATTTAATGCTTCTTAAATCTCCTCTCAACCAGCCTTATGTTGACAATTGTCACCATTTTATTGGTGAGAATTGTAAACATGGATTAACAACTTTCAATCTTGGCCCTTGATTAACTCTTTCAATCCTGACCATCCATTGCCCTATTTTTGCTATAAATAGAGCTCTCCTTCCTCCATTTTGGGGATCCATGAATCTAAGAAATCTATTATCTAAAATCCATGCAAGCTTTAGTATCTCATTTATGCTCAATTTTAGCACATCTAGTCTCTCTTTACAAAAGGAATTAATCTAATAAACATTTTAGACTACTTCCTTTTATCATTAGCTTAAATCATATAACTAGTATATCATGTTAGGATAGTATTACTACTAATATTGTCATCTTATAATCTAGTTTATTGCATTTGTAGGATCATGCATAGATAGGATGCATTCTCATGTTAAAACCAATCAAAAGCATCCCTCATTCTTGCATTTTTCATCCCTAAGCCACTTTGCTCAGTGATCTGAGAGCAAAGGCATTGGATTGAGGGACCTTATGAGATAGAGAACCATGAAACCATCCTTGGGAAGTTGAGTCATTCTTCATGAATCCATAACTTGCACCAAGAAGTCTTGTGAGTGTGTGGACAAGCCTCTTGGAGCTTCATTTTTCACATTTTGAGTCTCATAGCCCCACTTTTCTCACATACATTTCTGGCGCCCACCATGGGGCTCTACCCCATTAATCAAATCGGTTTTAAAAAATAAACACTTTTGCAGGTACATGGGAAACCGGAATTAGTGCATAGGGAACATCCCTTAGCGCATTTGGTGGATCTTTTAGCGCATCCAACACACTGTTTAGCATGTGAGGTCTATACTCTAGCCCGTGAAGTCCTTACATTAGCGCATAGTCTCCACTAATCTTTTCCTGTAGGTCTCAACGCGGGAGAAAAATAGAGTAGCGCATCTGAAAAAATAGTTTAGCGTGTCGGGCCTTTTTGATAGCACATCCGGATTACTTTGTAGCGCATACAGTTTGTTCTGTAGTGCATCATAAACTGAGGCAAAAAAAATTTAAAAAAATAATAAAAGTTGTAACCGAGTGCGAAATTAGACTTGTTGAAGTCCACATTTATCTAACGATTTTGCTTGTTATTTTGCAGGGTTCTAACAATTTTCTTGCAAATAGGAGCTCCATTTTTAGGATCATTGAGATAGTTTAGAGTTTTTACTAACTTAAACTAAACTCACATTTTAGTTGGGTACCTAAAAAGAACCACAAATCAAAAAATTTCTTGCTTTCATAAGAGAAAAACTTTCCTTTTTGGGTTATTAAAAAGAACAAGACAATCTTTCATTTTGCAAAAAGCTTTAAAAAGAACCTCACCATCCTTTGGTTTTTAAAAGGATCAACTTCAAATTTTTGCAAAGTAAAAGAAACCACATTTGTCAATTTTTTTTTTTCAAGTTAAAAAGGGAAGTCCTTCCCCTTTTATCGATTTCTTTTGTTGACCACCAAGATCAAAATTCTGCTTTGTTGACCAAGTTCTTTTCCTAGATTAGAAAATCATTGCTTTGAAGGAATTAAAATAAACACCATGTTTTTGTGGAGAAACATCTCCATATAGATTTTAACAAATCATTGCAATGAAGAGTTAAAAAGAACACTTGTTTGCTTTGCTACGAAAGTGGAAGGAATATGCTCTCCCCTTAAATGGGTGATCAAAAATCCAGACCACTCTTACACTTTCAGTGTTTATTGCATTTAAATCCTTTAGCAGGCCTGCCTTCTCGAGAGGTTGAAAAACTCTTAAAGCCATTTTTGGCTAGTGTGAAGGGAATGACCTAAGTGGGAAATGACTTTGACGCCAAGTGTTCCAACCCACTATATTCAAAAGTGGAGGTTGATGAAAGTCCCTTCAATGATTGCGCGCAATGATTAGCCTTCCCCCAGTATCCTTGAGATACGTAAAACATTTTTTCTAAAGGTTGGGAAGACTTCTGAGGGATTTTATCACTAACAGCCAAACAGGAAGCTTGATTATGAACCTTAGCATAGAAACTTTGAGCTAAGTCAGTAACTAGACATTTGTAATATCATAGTGCAAGGGTGGGAAAGAATCCACCCCCAAGATCGCTCACCATATATCTCCCAAGATAACTATTCAATTGTGAAGCAATTCACTTTGAGTTAATTTCTAGTAAAAGGCAAAAAAAATGGGCGCCCTCTAAGGGGTGACACGATTGTTTGAGCTGATGGAGTATTGACACTAGTGGGCTATGGTATTACTTATGACCCTTGAATAAAGAGTCTTTTTGAAGTGTATTCTTTGTATCCAAACCTATTGAAATATTGGGGATTTAAAAACATCCTCACAAAACATACACTTACTGTTTAGATTAAGCAAAAATGGTTACTTCTTTGGTGCTGTGTTTTCATTTGTTACTTTAGAAAATCATCTATCATCATTGAAAACTCAAGGCAAAAACTCTAAAATTGTGGAAAACAATCAAGTCAAGGAAGTTTAGTGCATAAGAGAAACATATTAGCGCTTCACAACGATACTTTAGTGCATCAAATCCTATCTTTAGCATGTAAAGTCTTAACAGTAGCACTTCACTAGAATCTAAAATCAGCAGTAGCAGTTAGCGTGTTCTAAAAATAGTTTAGCGCGTTGAAGCATCAGCTTAGCACGTGGAAGTCAACCTTTAGCGCGTAAAGTATAAACAATAGCACTTTAGCAGCTCATATTAGCGCATGATCTTTTAAACCAAAGATGAAACAAAATTTAACTAGTAAAACCAGTTAGCATGTAGCAGGGGGCAACATAGCGCGTGGGGTCTTTTCCTTAGTGCTTTGAGAACATTTTGTAGCGCATAGCGTCTCTGTTTCAGTGCGTGGTCAAAACTAGAAAAACAGGGGGCAAAACAGAGGTCAAATTGGAAAATTTTGGAAACATTTTTGGAAACCTCCTTTCATCAGCCTTAACTTTGTCAAATCAGAATACCAAAAAATAGAGTATCAAAAGCAATTTCCCAACAAATTTCCATCAAACAAAATTTGTCCAAATCTGAAACTGGTCACACGATAAATCTATCTATCCTATCAAAATTAGGAAACATCATCACTAGTGGCAAATAGGTCCTTTTTATCACACGGATTTTTATCCCAAAACACACTTGTTTAAAACTCCAAGTTGTCAAATCAAGTTTCCATATCAGGAAAGCTCTATTCCATATCATTTGACGAACTTTGTCATGAGAGGGCATCTAAACCTTCACTTTGATAAAGTAAAACTTAAGTTTCCAAAACAAGATAAACTGAATCCAAAACAACTCAAAAGGAAACCATTGATCGCTTGTGCATGACTAATCCTCATATTTTGAGAAGAAAGAATAATTTATCATAACACCAAGTTGAAGAAACAACAACCAAGTTCTTTGAAACTTGCCAAAAGAAATAAATTTTTATACATCAATCGTCAACTCTTCAAATCTCATCGAACATTCCTTCAACATGTGTGATTGTATATTCAAAACAAATCAAACAAATTTTACAAGGAACCTTTGAATACTAGAGCATTTTGTCAAAAATCTGCATTCAGTCAACAAATAAATCATGGAGGAAAGATCAATCCAACATTCTTTTCGATGAGTGCATCACTTATAACTTCCCAAGGTTACCCCCACCAACCCTCGAATATCTCTAAAATGCCTATTTTCACTCTCTCTCAATGAAACAAACAAAGTGAAACACCACCAGAATCAAGCATGAATCAAAGATTATCTAATCCTTTTGAAGGTTCGCATCTAGCAAACACTAAAATTTCTGAAGAACTTCTTCAAGAATGTCAAGAAAGTGCTTCATTTCAAAATCTTGTGGAAAGACTCATGGAAAATGACAAAGAGAAATACCTACTCATGCTCACAAGCAAAGGAGCTAAAATTCTGAAGGACTTTGATATAGACATTTTTCAAACAAGATCTCAACATTACGAATATCAAGAATGACAATGAGAGGAAGAGACACATGACCCTAAGCAGGATATTCCTGAACAAAATCTACAAGAACAAAATATACCTGAGCAAAACATCCTTGAGAAAAACATACCGTTCCATACCCCATTTTAGCCTAGAATTAATGCAAGAGAAGAATTCTTCCCTCGGCAAAACAATGTACCTTTGATTTCTCTTACTCAACAAATGCAAATGTTACAAAGACAAATGTAAGACATGCAAAAAGGTACAACAGTATGGTACTCCTTAAATGAAATTTGTCCTTATCCATTTGACAGAAGATTGAACATGATACCTTTTCCTCCAAACTCATATGTTTCCAAATTTGACAAATATGATGGAAAAAGTGATCCCCATGATCATGTTCGAGAATTCTGCACAATGAGTCTTGAATTCGCTCATGATGATACCTATTTGATGAGGTTATTCCCAAGAAGCTTGGGAGGGAAAACAATGGAATGGTTATCCAAAATCACACCTCCCATCAGATCATTCGATGAACTAGTCAACAAATTCATAACTCAATATTCCTATAACATTCATCATGCTATCACCACATTAGACATTTGTAACACTAAACAGAAAAGCAATGAAACATTCATGGTTTTCCTTCAACAATGGCAGGTAACACCAAACAGAAAAACAATGAAACATTCATGGTTTTCCTTCAACAATGGCAGCGTATGGTTTCAAGATATCCTCGAGATATCCCTGAAAAGGAAAAAATGGAATTTTTCATCGATAACTTGAATGGTGAGATGAGTTACAGGCTCAAACTCTAATGCATACCATCTTTTGCTAAATTGATTGAAAATGACATTCAAGTAGAAGAAGCATGTGTCAAGAAAGGAACACTAAAATTATTCAAAGAAGGAACAAGTTCATCGCATTACAACAACAATTTGGACAAATCCAGATTCTGGACCAAAAACAAAAACAATGGAAATGAAGGAGGCAATGAATCACATGATCCAAAATCTAAGCAGCCCGTGCTCACATTATTAGGAAATCCTCAAGCTAAAAAAAATCCCAAAGGTGCTAACCCAAACACTAACACCTATGCACCAAATACCAATCAAGGTCAATCCAACACCAACAATGCCAACAATGCTCAAAACAATCACATAAATCAAGGGCCAAAATAACAATTCGTGAGGTAACACCAACAATTTCCAAAAACGTGTCTACACACCATTGGGACAATCACTGGAGTCAGCATTCAGAGAACTCCTGGAAAACAAAATTATCTCTTTACCAGCAATCAACAACTATGAACCACAAATCAAACCACCTTGGTGGAATGACTCACACTTTTGTGATTTTCATCACAACAAAGGTCATCAAACAAATCATTTCATGAGACTAAAAAACATTGTTCAGGGCATGATTGATAGAGGTGATTTAATGGTGGATGGTCTCAAGACAAATGGTGACCATGGAGCCTTTAAGAATCCTCTTCCAAACTACAACAAAGATGGAGCTTCAACCTCAAATGATACACATGGTGCTCGTATCAATCACATATACAATAATACCATCAATCATATATGGGCTGTAGACAATCAAGTTAATGTCATCACAATCAAGTATAGGTGTGAACATGAATCTGTCAACGTAACAACTAGAACTCAAAAATATGTCTTGAAGGGACATATGCCAACAATAAACACCGTACCCAAAATTCAATATGACCTAGTCAGTCAACTGTGCAAAACTCCTGCTCAAATATCTATACTAGAGTTGCTGAAACTTTCACCAAAACACAAAGACATATTGGAACAAGTGTTACTCGAAACAAATGTACCTCAAGATCTGGATGCTGACAAATTCCAAGCCATGGTGGCTCATATGATAGGACCTCATAACCTCACTTTTTCTAAGCATGATAATATCTCATTGAGCCATCCACATAATAATCCTCTCCATATTGAAGTCATAGTCTATAAACATCGGGTTAAATGAGTATTAATAGATGGAGGAACTAGACTTAATATTTGTACCTTAAAACTTATCCGTGCATTAGGCTTTTCTGAAGAGTCTATTGATCCACACAAGAACATCACTATAAAGTCATATGATGATGAGGAAAGATCATCTAAAGGAACCGAGATGTTGCCTATTCAGGTAGGACTGATACAAAAGGATACTATGTGCTAGGTCTTAGACATAGATCTCACATACAATATCTTATTAGGTTGACCCTGGATACATGAAATGCAAGCAGTTCCTTCTACATATCACCAGTGTGTCAAATTTCCCTATAATGGCTAGGAGGTTTCTATATCAGCTGATCATAATCCATTTTAGCATTGTACTACTATGGGGGCAGACCAAGACAACTTGGTTCCACATAATAAAGAGAAACAAATTCATCAACACAAGATCTTCAACAAGAAAAGTCTAAATCATTACCTAAAGATTTCAAGCAAAAAATGAAGATCAAAGAACAAGGCATGGGAGAATACTCTTTGGAACCCATGTGTTTGGCCAACTTACCAGCATCACCTAGATCTCATGGATTGCCTACTGCATCAACACATCAAGCAACTCATCCCATCACCAAGTTTGATGGCACATTCATTCAACTCGGCACTCTAGCACATGAATCTGAGGAAAAGGATATCCTTAGTTGGCTATACAAAGATGAGGAAGAAGACTGAGCAACTACTGTGGAAGTAGCTATACCCACACACCTATATGGAAAAGGCTACTTAATCATTCATCAAATGGGATACAATGGCAAAGGACCTATTGGTAAGCATCAGGAAGGCATCATAGAACCATTGGATCCTCCTTCACAATTCAGTAACGACAAGAAGGGATTGGGCTTTGAACTCACTCTACTACCAAAGATGGTACTATGCAAATATCAAAAACCTCAGTAGAAAGAAAAGAAGAAGTACAAAGAAGACTCCTGGCAGGAGGCACTATTTGAGTCAGCAGAGACAATACGTAAAGAACGTGAACATCAAGAACAAGAACAATGTCAAAAGTAACCTATCAACCAAAACAAGGAAGCATCTACTATAGAAGCACATCATATTCAAGAACCAACATCCAACAAAGAAGACTCCCCTCTGGATTACATCATTCCTCCTTGAGGAGAGATAGTATATGAACAAATGCAAAGAGTGGAAGCAGGATCTGACATAGAATCAGAGAAAACTATCAAACTTGTCTCAATTATCAAAGACCTGTTCTCACCCTACAACATACTAGTTCACAACATTGCTAGAATCTGAGATAATACCTCTGAGACTGATTCCAATGAATATGAATGGGGTAGCTGTTCTAATATTACTGAAGATATTTGTGCAAATGATAGTAATACACCCATCTCTCAAGAAGAATGTGGCATAAAATCTAGACCACTTGAATTTGGTCCACAAAATATCTATGACGCTAAAGAAAATGAACAACAACATTATGCGCAAGTCTATACAAAAGATGATAACATCAAAGACCTCAACAAAATACTTAACTTCTTTAACACCTCGGCCAATCATGATGATACTTCCATTCTAACACTTACAACAACAAAACTTGATCTGCCAAACGAGTCCTTACCACTTGTCTTTCCTGACCTCATAGACTGGGATGAACCTAAAACTCATGATATACCAATTTTCCCAAATGACAAATCCATTATCCATTACTTATTTATCATTAACCTGGAAACAGACTCTACCAGTGAACAAAGTAATGATGTTTGTAATCAGGGGAGTGCCAAGTCTCTCAGTCGCAAAAATGAACCAAATAAAAGATCTACTGCTGAAAACTAGTCAATGGCAGCAATAGATCACACAAAAGTAAAAATAAAGGACGCATCTGAGGGTGAAAACCTTTTTAAGGAACCTAAGGATGGGAGACTTGACACTCTTCCTAAACATTATCATGAGCAATCACCCATATTGATTGAGCCCACTCAATCAATCAACATTGGTACTACAGAAGCAACCAAAACTATACACCTTGTAGAATCTCTGATAGAAGCAGAAAGATCATAATTTATCAATTTTTTTAAAGAAAAGAAAATAAACTTTGCTTGGTCATATACAGATATGCTCGAGATTGATCCACAATTAATCATGCACCACTTGTCCATTACTCCAAGAGCTAAGCCAATCAAGCAAAAACTGTGAAAGATGAATCCACATGTAGCACTCATGGTCAAAGCTGAACTAAAGAAACTATTAGATGTCGGATTTATCCGACCCATTGACTATGTTGAATGGATCTCCAACATTGTACCAGTATCAAAACTAGATGGCAGTATCAGAATATGAACTGATTTGAGAGATGTCAACAAAGCCTATCCAAATGACAACTTTCCTTTACCTAGTATCGACATAATTGTAGACCTCAGAGCAGGCCATGCAATGCTATCACTAATTGATGGTTTTTCAGGCTATAATCAAATCAAGATAGCCCTAGAAGATCAAGATAGAACAACATTTACCTATCCTTGGGGAAATTACTATTGGAATGTCATGCCTTTTGGCTTAAAGAATGCAGGAGCAACTTATCAATGAGCAATGACAACAATCTTTCATGACATGATGCATACCTTCATGGAAGACTATGTAGATGATTTACTAGCTAAATTATTCACTAGAGAAGAACATCTAAGAATCTTAGAAAATATTTTCGATAGATTGGAAAAATTCCAAGTCAGGCTCAACCCTAAGAAGTGTGTCTTCGGGGTTACCTCAGGAAAGTTACTAGGCTACATAGTTTCAGCTAAGGGTATTGAAGTGGATCTAGTAAAGGTACAAGCCATTATGGAGATGCCTCCACCAAATAACATAATCCAGCTCCGATCTCTACAAGGATGACTCCAATCAATTAGGCAATTCATTGCTCAACTAGCAGATAAAAGTCTCCCATTTAATCATTTGCTACATAAAAATGTACCATTCAGATGGGAAGCCAAATGTGCAGAATCTTTCTATCAAATCAAATAGTATCTAGTGAATCCACTAGTTCTAGTACCACCAATAGCAGGAAAGCCACTCATTCTATACATTTCAACAATAGATATATCACTAGGGGTATTGTTAGCACAAGAAAATCAACAAGGCAAGGAACGAGCTATATACTACATCAGCAGGACATTGAATGGATATGAATTAAACTATACATTCATTGAGAAGGCTTGTCTAACAGTAGTATTCACCTCTCAAAAATTCCAACCCTACATGCTAGCTCACACAATTAAGCTGGTGGCAAAAATTGATCCTCTCAAATATTTACTCAGTAAAGCAGCTGTTATAGGCAGATTGGCTAAGTGGGTCATGATTCTCAGTGAATTTGATATCCACTACATAGAATGATGAGCTATCAAAGGAAAAGCAATTGTAGATCAATTGGCTAAAGCACCACTACCCATAAAACAAACTATGGAGATCGAATTTCTAGACAGAGACATTCTTACTATCTCCCCCAAACAATGGAACTTATATTTTGATGGATCCTACACACAACATGGCTCAGGTGCTAGCATTTTGTTTATCACTCCTAAAGGACACACTATACTAAGATCATATAGGCTTATGTTTCCATGCACCAACAACATTGCTGAATATGAGGCATTGGTTATAGGCATCAAAATGGTCATAGAATGGCGGATCGCCGAATAAAAAGTCTATGGAGATTCACAACTCGTCATCAATCAAATCAACAATGACTATCAGACAAAGGACGACAAGCTACTACCCTAGAAATGAATGGTGGATGATTTCAAGCAATATTTTGTATACAACACCTTTGAACAAATACCAAGGTTGGACAACAAAGTAGCTAATGCCATGGCTACTATCGCTTCACTACTACAAATTCCAGAGCAAAAGAATCATTATGAGTTCCTGGTAGAGCAATTGTTCTCCCCTACCTATGACCATTTGGAATCCCATGTTGTCTATGCCTTGATTGGTTCTGACTCTCCATTATATGGACCCATCTACAACTAGCTTAAGAACAATATCTTACCCATTGACTTATCTTGAAACCAAAAGCGCAACTTTATCTGGCAAGCCACCTGTTATGCTCTTACTGCTGATACTTTGTACTGTCGAGGTCTTGATGGTACTCTTCTTCATTGTCTTGATCATAATGAATTTGAATCCACTTTACACGAGCTTCATGAAGGTATTTGTGGCACACATTCAAGTGGTACTACTCTTACTAAAAAGCTTCTAAGAATGGGATATTATTGGCCAACAATGGAAAAAGACTCTTATCACTTGGCAAAAAAAGTGTCCTAAATGTCAAATCCATGGCAATCTTATACATGCAACAGCACAGGAACTACAGCCATTCACAACATCTTGGCCCTTCTGTCAGTGGGGACTAGACTTGGTCAGTAAAATTCATCCTTCAACTTCAAATGGACACAAGTTCATTATAACTGCAATGGAATAATTTACAAAATGGATAGAAGCAGTCCCCATAACCACAGTGACTGGGAAACAAATTGCCTTTTTTATCCTTAATTATCTAATCTGCGGATATGGTATTCCGAGTTCCATCATCACAGATAATGGATGGCCTTTTAAGAACCAAGATGTGCAAGAACTATGTGAAAAATTCAAAATACAACATCATTTCTCTACACCTTACTATCCACAAGGGAATGGTTAGGCGGAAGCATCCAACAAAACAATATTGAAAATCCTAAAGAAAATAGTGAATGATGCAGGCAAATATTGGCATATACAACTCAATCCAGCGCTTTGGGCCTACAGAACCATCATCCACACACCTTCAGGAGCTACACCATATTCATTGTTATATGGATCCGAAGCTATTTTACCTCTGGAGGTAGAAATTCAATCTCTCAGAGTCTCTTTGAAAGGCTTAATCCCAGGTGAAGAGTATCAAGTTAACCAATTGCAAGAGCTCGAGCTTCTAGATGAAAGATGTCAATGTGCTTACACTCATCTCAAAGAAAATCAACAACGTATGTGTAGGAGCTACAACCACAAGGTCATTCCCAGAATTTTTAAAGTTGGTGTCCTAGTACTCAAAGAAAATCCTAAAAATCAACAAGATCGGGAAAAGAAAGGGAAATTTGAACCTAATTGGTTAGGTCCCTATGTCATCATATCAGCCTATGGATCAGGCGCCTATCAGCTAACAACTTTAGAAGGAGATGTGCTTGATGAACCAAATAACAACATTCATCTGAAGAAATACTACACTTGAGTAATCTAATGCACGGAAAAGTCAAAAAATCAAAAAAATCAAAAAAATCAAGAAAGTAATAAATAAAAAGGTACAATAAAAGCAATTGGTGAAAACCTGGAAATAAGCACTATTGTGAGAGGACAACTCCTCTATATCTATCCATACCATTATCTCCACTAGTAAAGCATTATCGGCCATCACCTGACATTTTTAGCACAATATCCATCCAGGCCATACTTAGCGTAGTCACTATCCTAGTTTATCCACATATGCTTTCACCCCATCTCACCATGGTTTGGTAATCACTGTACATATCCACATTAGGAAGTACACTTGACTAGGGGCAGTAATCAAAGCTTGCAACATGTTTGAAACATCAAAACTTGCCACAAACTCAAAATTTCATATCCAACAAAACAACACTCGTACAATTGCAAAGCAAAACATTGATCGCTTAATAGGATTCACAAAATATGATGGACGATTTTTTGAAATATCAAATGTTGCATCTTGCATAAAGTTTTGACTACTTTTGCACTTTAACTTTTTGAATTGTTGGATCCTCTAAAATTTTCTCCACAATGCTTCAAAACTAGAGAACATCATAGAGACTCCAATATTTTCTTAGTTTTTTGTCTATGAGGTGATCATTTGTACTATGTAAATACTTGTCTCGAGACGTGATTCATAGCATATCACTGAAGACATGATTCCACTTTACATATACAAATGATTTACTCTTGTCGGTTTATACGCAATCCACACTTAGGTTGTCCTGGTTCAATTATACCTTGACGCTTGTGTTATCTTGCAAAATCAAAACTCATGTAAATTTTTCTCAAGTCATTATGTTCAAATTATACCATTATGCTTGTATAAATTTTCAACACATCCCAAAACAAATCAATGCTCAATGATGATACATACAAAGAAAGCAGACAACATGTGGCTATACAGGGATGACGAATGCAGAATGAGGATGCTCAAAATCAATAGCTGCATATCATTTTACAATTAGCTGCATATTTACATCTCACAACATATCATATCAAACATCTCATTTTCAAGATACATCTCATAGCATATCATATCATACATCTCATTTTCAAGATACATCTCACAGCATATCACATCATATATCTCATTTTCAAGATACATCTCATAGCATATCATATCATACATCTCATTTTCAAGATACATCTCATAGCATATCATCTCAAACATCTCATTTTCAAGATACATCTCACAACATATCACATCATACATCTCATTTTCAAGATACATCTCACCGCATCATGCATTATCACATCATATTCATCAAATATCGCATCACATACATCTATCTAAGCATTGCATCATCATAGAATAAACTAAAGCATATAGAAAGAATCATCCATAACACATCACATGAAGATCAAAGAAAATTGTGTCATATATATATCTCAACCAATGATCAATATACAAAATATGTCTTATCTGTGCCAAGTACAATACAATGATCAAAATATGATGGAGACAATGTCTCTCACGTATGACTATCTCCTGAGGGAGATGGTCTCGCTGAAGATGTCCCAACACCTAGATCTCTAGGTGGATCCTGTCTAGGAGGCCCTGTTGTGCCTCTGCTCTCCATCCTCAACCTAGTCTCTCGAGATTGACTAGATCTTGACTGTGTAAAACTCTGCACTTGACGCTGCCTAGGCACCACATCCTCATAATGTCTCCTATAATACTCCACCTCTTTGGCTCTCAAAGCCAGCTCTCTCAAGGTGTCTCTCATCGGGCCACCTATTGCCGCACTCTCCAAAGCCTCTACTCGAGCCTCGGCTCAACCCAACCGCTCCAAGGCAATATCCTACTCTGTGGTATGCTATGTCATCTGATGCTGATGTGCTAGCATCTATGTCTGCAACTACTACACTGACAACTACAACAATATAATTCATGCATCCTCCGCATGTGTCAGAATCTGCACCTGCAAGGGTACCTGTGAAGGGGTACCCCCATCCCTCTAACTGTCCTTGGTGCCGGTGGAGGTAAAACATCTAACCTCCTCCTCTAGGCTGGTCATCTAAAATCATCATACCCTCCCACTGCCGCTAACACCACGCATACCCGCTCCTCCTCTCTAGCTTTGATAGCCAAACTTCCTCTCCCACTATCCATCACCACCCGCCGCCCTACTCTCTCACCCTGTATCACTCTGGCACCACCATCTCCACCTCTCTCTCCTCTCCTCCCCTGATTAATTCTCCCTCCCTCTATCCAATCTCCTCCTCTCCCCTCGGCCACCTCCTCCACCATCTCTGCCATCACCTCCTCCTCCATCACCCCCCTCATCTACCTCCTCCTCATCATCAAAAGCTAGAATCATCTCAGCTGGATCAGATATCCTAGCCACTGCCTGCACTGCGAAGAGTTCTGCAAACTCGTTAGTCATCCCTGCATCCACGATCTTAGAGGCATAATCCCAAATTTGGCTGGCTACATGAAAGAACTCCTCTACTGCCACCCTATTATCAATCATCAGTTCCCAATCTGGAATATCCTATCTCTGTCGAGCATAAAAACATGCTCCTTGTGGCATCCCCTACTATCGACCATACTGCCACAACACCTGGCTATGTAGAAACCTCTCAATCATAAATGGCATCTGCCCTATCAAATATCTGGTCATGACTACATAAGGCATCTCCATCCCATCCTTAGCCCATACCTCGCAACTTGTATATGGTTGCCAGACGACCATATCAATGTCATCCAATACTCTCCTCCAATGCTCTAGTTTGCCCAGCTTACACTGGACAACTATCCCTCTATACCCATATGCGTATGCATATCCAACAAGCCTGTCTCTATCTGCCAATGGCCTAGCTATCGGGATATGCTCCCACACCCATACATGTAGCAGTGTCACTCCAGTTGATAGACTATTGTAACCCAAATACACTACCTCATGCAAATCCCTGTATAAGTGGGCCAGCATAGTCGACCCCCATGCAAAACGATGACCTTGCATCACCATTTCCTCTCATACCAATCCCCAACCCACTGATAGTCCCTTTGACCTACGATCATAACATAAGAAACCACCTATAAATCTTGCCAACACTGATGGTAGAGGCGCGTAATCCAAATCCAAAAACTCCTGCCAAGGGATCTCATACCCACAAATAGTGTCATCTTGAAAAATCCAGCGGAGTGCCTCAATCCCACCCTCCTCCGTCTACTCATAGGGTAGCAATGCACCTACTACAGGAATCCATAGGATTCGGTAGCAATCCTCAGGCATCACTGTAATCTTGCCTGTCACCAAATGAAAGGTGTTCATATCACTATGCCACCTCTCTGCCAATGTTGTCAATAAACCTCAGTTTACAATAAACCAAGGCATATCTAACAAAGAGGCCAAACCACACCTCTCAATAATGTCTCTGTTATCTTGTGTCAATCATGGTATGAAGGACCACGGTCTCAAAAATCACTCATGCGACTGTACCACTCCAAGATGCTCCTGTCAAAAAGCAACGCAAGTCCAATATTAGTTCCCTCATCAACACATTGATATCAAAATAAAATTCATCTCAAAAACTTGAAAACTTTGAAAAAAATCTAAATCAAGTTTCACATCATATCAATCCATCAAAACATATCAACTTGTAACACAACTCAAGTTTCACATTCATATCAACTTGGAACACAACTCAAGTTTCACATTCATATCAACTTGTAACACAACTCAAGTTTCATATCAACTTGTAACACAACTCAAGTTCCACAATCCATATCAGCTTGTAACACAACTCAAGCTCCACAATTCATATCAAACACATTCATATCAAAAACTTGAAAACTTTGAACAAATTTAAATCAAGTTCCACATCATATCAAAATCACATCAAATCTATATCAACTTGAAACATTAGAAATCAAATCAAGTTATCTCAGAACTCATATTGGACACACTTATCACACCAATGGTAGTAGACATGAAGACTAACAAAACACACTTATCCCGACAGAATTGGCATCACCCTACCCATTTTTATTCATTCCTAGATCCCACTATACCAAAATTTTTCCTATATGTGCTAAAACATCTTGTCTAGGCACTAAGATGCTTCTCATGCACTAACCTATTTTCTCGACATGCTACAAAATCAACCCTAGACACTAGCAGAAACCTACGCGCTACCCTTTTCTTCCAAAGTGCTACCCAACCTACCCTATGCGCTAAACCTACCCTATGCACTAGTCTATATTTTCTACATGCTACACACTTAACCCTATGCGCTAGGTCACACCTACGCACTATCTAGACCTATCCATGAGACCCCCTAGAACCCCTATGCGCTGGATCTTTTCTATGTGCTACCCATTTTATCCAATGTGCTACCCTATGCCCCCGATGCACTAACCTAATCCTATGCGCCACCCTAACCTAATGATGCACTAGCCTAAACTTTTTGGATGCTACCCTCTATTATTAAAACCTAAGCGCTACGAAATTTTTTTCGTATGTGCTACCTTTTCGACCTGACGTGCTAAAACGTAAAAATCCGCATAAAAATTTCAAAAAATGACCAAAAAAGATAAAATAAAAAATCAAATAGGGGTCAAAAAGGTTGACTTACCAGTGGTCCATACGCGGCAGGCCTCTGACACCTCCTAACGCACTCGAATTGATGAGAAGAATACGGAATCAGCGTGTTGATTTCTCTTTAGGTATCACTTTCTTCAAAGTCAACAAGCACGAATGAGACAAAAGAAATCACTTTTTCCCTTTTATAGGGTAAATCAAAATTAGGGTTACATGGAGGAACTCGAAAATCGCTTGTGGTGTCTCATGCCAACCTACCCAACATCATTATTGGGAGATGAATCAATTTTTGCATTCAACATAGACCAAAATTTACAATGCTATCAAAATTATCCAACTCAAATCAATTTTTCGAAATTTTTGATTCATCTCCCGAGGGGGCATTATCAACATCGTTTATCAAATGTGGGGCACAACATAAAAATTGATCACAAACAAATCATAATGACACATCATTTTCTATGAATTAACATGTGCACATACGTCACTTCAAAGAGGGGCAAAATGTAGACGTATAAAAATGACCATATTCCTAAATGAATATTTTATGTTCATTCCTCTATTTAATTAATTCACCCACATTCCTCTATTTAATTAAGTAAATTATTCAATTTATTTAGTTAAATTCACTTAAGCCCTTTTTGCATCATTAATTGAATAAATCATTTTATTTAATTAAAACCCTTCTCTCTACTTTTTAATTAAATTCACATTTAATTAAATAGTTTACCCCAATTAAATAAATCTAATTTATTTAAAATCCCCAACTTGCAACCAAATTGAAATAAAGCAATTTATTTCAATTAATTCTATTTTCCCTCACCCACTTGCATTTTCCTACTTCTCCCACTTGCATCCTAAACCCTATTCCTAAATTCTTCTAGAATCCATCTAATCCTAATCAATTAACCCTAACCCATCAATTATCCCCTTTCCCTAAATTTTAGGAGGCCACTTCTCAAATTTGGAGTAAAGTCTTCAAAATGCATTAAAGCCTTTAACTTGTTGAATGCCCCAAATTTGGAAGGACTCTTACAAATTTGTCCCCAAAGTCTTCAAACCATTAATGGTTAACTAACCCTTAGTGGCATGGTTAGAGACTTTTTGCCTAACTTAACCTCCATCTAACCCAAGGGTCTCATCAAGCATTTATTGCTTTGACCATGATTATTCCTTTAACCCTTGCACAAGAGTTTATCCTTTGGGTAAAAGCTTTATCCAATGGATAACCTTAACCTAACCTTAACCCTTACCTCCTAGGGTAACCATGAGGTCTTCTCAAGCATTTAATGCTTCTTACATCTCCTCTCAACCAGCCTTATGTTGACAATTGTCACCATTTCATTGGTGAGAATTGTAAACATGGATTGACAACTTTCAATCGGGGCCCTTGATTAACTCTTTCAATCTTGACCATCCATTGCCCTATTTTTGCTATAAATAGAGCTCTCCTTCCTCCATTTTGGGGATCCATGAATCTAAGAAATCTATTATCTAAAATCCATTCAAGATTTAGTATCTCATTTATGCTCAATTTTAGCACATCTAGTGTCTCTTTGCAAAAGGAATTAATCTAATAAACATTTTAGACTACTTCCTTTTATCACTAGCTTAAATCATATAACAAGTATATGATGTTAGGATAGTATTACTACTAATCTTGTCATCTTATAATCTAGTTTATTGCATTTGTAGGATCATGCATAGATAGGATGCATTCTCATGTTAAAACGAATCAAAAGCATTCCTCGTTCTTGCATTTGTCATCCCTAAGCCACTTTGCTCTGTGATTTGAGAGCAAAGGCATTGGCTTGAGGGACCTTGTGAGATAGAGAACCATGGAACCATCCTTAGGAAGTTGAGTCATTCTTCATGACTCCATGACTTGCACCAGGAAGTCCTGTGGGTGTGTGGAAAAGCCTCTTGGAGCTTCATTTTTCACATTTTGAGTTTCATAGCCCCACTTTTCCCACATACAGTAACAAGATTTATCTCTATTCTTCTTAAATTTGTATCTTTGATATTTAGGGTTAGGCTTATATGTTCTTTTATCTTCCTCTCTCAATCTTTCATGTCTATCAGGACATCTAGATGTTATATGATGAGCTTTATTGCAATTAAAACATTTAAATGGTGCTTTACCTTCATACTCACTTCCAACTGGACCTTTAGGAATTTTCCTTACAAATAGTGCTTCAAGTTCTTCCAGTTCTTCATTTCCCCTTTTGATATCTTCAAGTTCTTTTGCATAAAGTGATTTCCAATCAGATTTGTCAAATGATGATGATGATTCTGCAGATGATGATGCTCTGAAGGCTAAATCTTTCTTAATTGTAGCAACAGGACCAAATTCCTCAAGCTCAAATGCTAAAAGTTTTCCAACCAAGCTATCTCTAGATATTGATGTATTAGGCATTGTTCTTAACTCATTAATAGTAGTTACTTTCATTTTGTATGCCGGTAGAAAAGCTCTTAAAACTTTAGAAACAATTTCATCTTCACTTAAGGATCCTCCATAATATTGTATTCCTAAAACAATTTCATTAACTTTTTCCATAAAAGAAGAAATTCTTTCATCTTCTTCCATTTTCAAATTTTCATACCTGACCATGTAACATTCAAGTTTTGCAATTTTGATAGTGGTATCTCCTTCATTCAATGTCTCCAATTTATCCCAAATAGCTTTAGCAGTAGATCAGTTTGATAATCCCATGATTTGTTGATTTGATAATGCGCTCAAAAGTGCTTCTCTTGCTTTGAAATCATTTTCTTGATCTTTACCTAATGTTGGTGGATTAGGTTGATTTGGAGTAGGACCAACATAGCCATTCTTTGTAAATTCCCATATGTCTCTTCCAATGTAATTCAAATGTGTCTCCATTCTGATCTTCCATATACCATAGTTAGTTCCATCAATTTTAGGATTGTCCTTCCTGAAAATGTTTGTTGTCATAGGATCTCGTCAAGCTGATAGGCTTCTGCAAAAAGAGGACTTAGCTCTGATACCAATTGTTAGGAACTGAAAGGGAAACTAAGAGGGGGGGGTTGAATCAATTGTCAATGAATTTCAACCCAATTATAAATTAATCAAACATGATACTTAATGTCGGTAAACCAAACCTATTGTCAGTTAACAAATTAATAGTTAATATCAATACCAGTGAAACTTAATGCATGAAACAGAAAGAGAAACAACATCCACAACACATAACAAAAAGATTATGATGTGGAAACCCTATAAGGGGAAAATCCACAGTGGGAAACCTTACCCATAATTAGATGATACTACTGTAGATAGTATGTGTACACAAATGGGGTCTGCACATGCAGAAAGGCCAACTGGCTAGAGCACAGTGCTCAAATGGGAGTCGCAATGACTACAGTAGGATGGTTAAATCCTAGAATAATGTACTGCTCAAAATAACATCTCTAATGTTGGATTTAGTAATAGTTAAGCTCTGACAAACACCTTCAAACCTTCCTTGAACCTTCTTTATGGTCTACTCATATGATCTTCAATATTCACACATACCATGTTACAATACCATACCATAACCATATCCTTGTCTTTCATCTCACAAATGAGATCTTACATATATACAAAACCTAAGACCAAATGTGTAGGTTGGCTTACTAAGAATATTACAATTAAATCAATTACAAATAAGTCTTGATGTGATGCATCATGTCAGCTCAATACATTTACAACAATATTTAATCAATAAAACATCTCCATAACATGTCGTGCTGATCTGGAATAGATAATGCATACCGGTCCATAACCTAGACCAGTCTGCTAGTAACAACAAATATGTCAACCCGATTAGACCAATAATCAAAACACCAAAACCAAGTATCCAAACCATGTCTTCGACATTATCAAGTGATCTCGAGATGATAACAAGTCATCAACTATGCCGATGAACCATTTAACCTTCTGATGAGCATATACTGGTGACTATGCATAAGTCACTGACCTTGTTGGTGAACAAAATGTGCCAGTTCAATAGTAAACCAATATAACCATAATGTTAAATCAACAATGTAGATCTCTAGAAGGATAAGTGATGACATCAATGACAAAACTAATGCAACACATCCATAATACCAACAACTCTTACATACAAAAGTAACACTTAGTCACTTTGCAACAACACTATCTTCTTACATTCAACAACACTTTACTATCTCTTAGGCTTGCATATTTATAGCCCAGAATTCCTGCCAAAAACTAATTCAAACTTGGTGCCTTAGGGTTTTCTCTACTGATCATGAGGCACATCGAATCCAATTAGATCTGATCGGATCACAACTCTGTGATGACTACTTGCACATTTCCGCCAATATTGTGTCTTCCAAAACACACCTTCCTTCTTTAGCAACCTGCAACCAATCCATCGAGTTTTCTCAGTCAATCGCCATAAATGATCCAGCTATCTCCTTTGCCTACTTTGATCTGCACAATCAATCTACCTTGGATCTCAAGCCACACAACTTTGCAACTCTACCTCGATCTTTGCAGTCACCATTAATGTCGAACCAATCACAACTACCTCACTGACTTGTGCATGTTTCAACTGCCACTTCATGCAACTTTGCCACTTCATCTTGATGTGGCATCACTTTCGGTATCCACCTCATCACACTACTCTATCGGTTTATCTTAGTCACCGACCACACTCATAATAGGTACACCCATACCAGTTTACTAACCCTATCGACACCAGCCACCTTGTCGGTTGTCCTTCTTGTCATGATATTTTCAATCTGCCGGTGTAACCCTTGTGTCTGCACTTCACCACTTTGCTGGTGTCTCACACTCTACTGATTACCTCACCATGTCTACACTATGCTGAAAAGCTGTGGAACACTCAAACTGGTCTTTAGACATGTCAATCTAGAACATGCACATCTCTATTAGATGGGACTCTTCTGCACCTACACCTTGTCCATATTACCGGTGAGACATATTAATGACACCAAGTCATCACACTCCAACTATTCTGCAACAACCTTCCTTCAGGATCCCAGTATCCCATGCATATTATTGCTGACTCACTAGCATTCTTCTTTATTAAACTAGTTCTTCTCTCATCTGGTTTGTCAAGATGACAAACACACCATCTCAACTCCACATTCTTCCTTCACTATCTTGGTGACACATCTTATTTATCCGGTGTGCATTTATGATTTTATGCACTAGACACTTCCTTATCTTCCACTTGTACAACCAATCAACATTCAATCACCTGCCTATCTTAGGGATTCATTCTATCGATACAAGTGTGACTTTACTAAGGGGAGGATACATCATCTAAATGACATATGTCATACTACACATAGAGGGAACATGAGGATACATCATCTAAATGACATATGTCATCCTACACATAGAGGGAACATACTCTATCAATCTATCACCTAGCATGTGATAGCTTCTTCATCAGGTGGGAGTCCTGCTAGTTATCCTTACAGTATAAATCCGGTGGCCTCCTCTTCCTTATACTTCTCCTTCGATGTTGATGTGAACCAAAAAGTACTCTGCCACTTCAGCATAACCAATGCTCATCATGTATTCTCTTCATCTCAGTTGTATGAAACACCATAACAACAACCCTTTTTCAGAGTGGTCACATTTTTGCACATCAAACATACCAGTACATCTTCTATTTTGGTTGTCATCAAACTCTAATGCCAATGACCTCTTGTTCACTAGTTGACATCAATGTTAGTGATGTTGGTAACATCCTATACTAGTTGACATCAATGACAACACAATGCCAACAATCTCCCCCTTTGGCATTGATGTCAACACATGTAGTATCTGGTATACTACAATAACTTTCTCCCCCTTTGACAACAAGGGCAAAGGGAACTATTAGGATAACATTCCTCCTTGTATCTACCAAGCACTAACATAAATTGTTCTCCCTCCTTTTATCAGGTGCATCTCCCCCTTTGAAGGTTATGCACAACATCATCTCAAACATCAAAACTTGAGATGGAAATCTCAGGTACCAAACAATCCTTTACAGCAAACACCGGTCTCTTTCCTTCTTTGAGCATCTACTTGATCTGCTTCTATGTTTAGTCTATCTAATATCAATCTGAGGATATAGGTGTGAATTCCCCTTGAACCACATATTTTTGGTCTTCATTTCTCATCTGCCAGATTTCAAAATGGTACTCACTTTAGTACCTGTAACCTCTACCATCATGACCACAATGCCAACTGCAGGTCACCTATCCAATCGGTTGACTCATAAAGATGCATCCACATGAGATCAGCTACTAGACCAATACATGTCATTCATGTCCTTTCCAATAACACCTGAGACATAAACACATCCATCCAGGCCATTAGAGTTACTGCAATGATCCCTCAACTCATTGACTTACATAACTTAGCAACACTGATCAACATATGTGTTGGTAACATGCTTCACATACTGGTCTCTTGTCTCTGCTAGGCCACTTTCCTATTTACCTTTGTTTCCCGGTTCTAGTTTCCTCTACTACCATTCATTTCACCTGTAGTGGTAGACCATCTACACATTCAACAAAGTTCACATCAAAGGTGAAACCGGTAAGATCCCTTATGAATTATGGTTTGGACATACACCTACTATTAGTAATTTTAGAATTTTTGGAAGTAAATGTTATATCAAAAGGGATGATTCAATTGGGAAGTTTGATCCTAGATGTGGTGAAGGGATATTTCTTGGATATTCAATTCAAAGAAAAGCATATAGATGTTATAACAAAAGATTGCAGAAAATTATGGAGAGCGCAAATGTGAAAGTGGATGAGCAATATAAAAATCAATCTATATTATATGATAGGGAATCAACAATGGAAATGATCATAACCAAACTGGAAATGCCTCAACCGGTATAGGATATAGAGATAGTTACACCGACACAATCAGAAAACTCAACTGTGACTGATGATCAGAATAGTGAACATGAAGTTCACAAGACACCAAGGTATGTAAGGTTAAATCATTTTGAAGATCAAATCATTGGAGATAGGAACAAGGGAGTGATGAAAAGAAGAAGACTAGAAAATGAAGAGGTGTGTCTTATTTCTCAAATTGAACTGGCATATGTTATTTAAGCTTGTAAATATAAACATTGGTTAAAGGCTATGGAAGATGAATTAGATCATATAAAGAAGAATGAGACTTGGACTTTAGTTCCCCGACCTAAAAGTAAGAATGTTATTGGAACTAAATGGGTTTTTAGGAATAAAATAAATGATGATGGTCAAGTTGTAAGAAACAAGGCTAGATTGGTTTGTAAGGGATATTCTCAAATGGAAGGAATTGATTATAGTGAGACACTTGCACCTATAGTTAGAATTGAAGTTGTTAGACTATTTCTTGCCTATTCAGCTTATAAGAACTATAAGGTCTATCAAATGGATGTTAAATGTGCATTTTTGAATGGTAAACTAGAGGAAGAGGTATACATTGTGCAGCCTAATGGATTTTCACTAGCAAATGATAAAGATATGGTTTGCAGATTGAAGAAAGCTTTATATGGATTGAAACAAGCTCCTAGAGCTTGGTATGCAAGGTTGGATAAATATCTTTTAAAGCTTGGTTTTACTAAAGGTAGTGCTGACAATAATTTATATTATATGATCACTGATGATGATATTTTGATTGTTGAAGTATTTGTTGATGATGTCATTTTTGAAGGTGAAGATAAATTGTGCATGGAATTCTCTAATAATATGAAGAATAAATTTGAAATGTCCATGATTGGTGAGATGAGATTTTTCTTAGGCTTGCAGATTACTCAAACTGACAAAGGCATCTTTATCTGTCAAACTAAGTATCTAAGGGAATTGTTGAAGAAGTTTGGTATGGATAATTCCAAACTGGTAAGTACTCCTATGGTGATAAGTGAGAAACTATCTATCAAAGATACATCTGCACCAGTAAATCCAACAAGGTATAAGTCTATGATTGGTGACTTGTTATATCTAACTCAGATTAGACCAGATATTATGAATGTAGCAAGTATTGTTTCAAGATATCAAAGTAATCCTAAAGAAAATCTTGAATGTGCAGTAAAGAGGATATTCTGGTATTTGCAAGGAACAACAAAATATGGATTATGGTATTCTAGAGATGATAACTTCACTTTATGTGCATAGACAGATTCAGATTGGGTAAGAGATACTGATGATAGGAAGAGCACTTCTGGTGGAGATTTCTTTCTTGGAAAGAAACTGGTTTCATGGATCAACAAAAAATAGTCATGCATTTATTTATGTATTGTAGAAGCTGAATATGTTGCAGCAACAACTAATTGTACTCAAGTCTTGTGGATGAAGCAAATGTTTAAGGATATCAAGGTAAATTGTAGTGAACTGATAGTTATCTATTGTGATAACTTTTCAGCTATTGACATGTCTAAGAATTCAGTATTTCACTCTAAGACTAAGCACATATCAATAAAATATAACTTTCTAAAGGACAAGGTGGAAGAAAAGGAAGTCAAATTGGTTTATGTGAACACTAAAGAGAAGATTGCAGATATATTCACTAAACTATTGTCTAAGGAATCATTTGAGTATTTGAGAGACACGTTAGGGGTTTTTTCCCCTCTGACAGAGACTTGATTGATACAGTTTGACATCAGTCCGACATGCATTATCAGAGATACTATTCATTTTGACACTGATGAGTGGTGCTACTACTCAGGGGGAGTAGTCAACTTTGAGATTCAAAGGCTTATATTCTTGCTTTGATATTTTTGTTAGATTTCTGGTATTGATGTCAAAGGGGGAGAGATAGTGATGTGAAAAATACATTTTAGAACTTTACAGAGATATTATTCATAGGGGGGGAGTGATTAACATTTAGAACTATATATAGGAGATTGTTGGTTGTCTTCCATAGGGGGAGACTTGTTTGACATTTCTTGGTACTTATATGTTTTTTACACCTAGTGTTGTCATCAATGCCAAAGGGGGAGATTTTTGGCAATATGGATGAATTGATTATGTGTTGCATTGATTTTTTTTCATTGATGTCAACACTAACTATTTTGGTTGGTTACTGGTAGATAGGTTTTGGTTACCGGTAGAAGATCTTCTGTTACCGATAAGGGTTTAAGGTTTAACTGGCAGAGCTTTCACTGAGAAACCTTCACAAAATGCTAAGTGGTGTTGGTGTGGCTTCTAGATATAATTCAAGATGCAAAAGGTGATCCTTGATCATGTCTCAACTAATTGAAGACATTGCTTTCCTTGGCATATGCACACTCTAATGAGACATTGTAGGTGATTGAAGGTTTTGTCATTGATGGAAACCTTACAATCCTTTGGCACTGACAAGGCATTACACCAGCAAGGCATTGCACTGGGAAGATAGTTCAGTGACATCAATAGATCACACTCTACACCAGCACTCAGACCACCGACACTAGTATAGAGAAAGGAAGCATACCAGCACAGAGGCCAACAAGATTTTTGATATATTATATTTTGTTTATTATTGAAACTTTGTAAGCTGACTTGACAAGTTGTAAAATGACTCTTATATATAAGAGAGATCATTGTAGACATTTGAAAAAAAATAATAAGCAAAAAAGAAGAAGATATTAGGTAGACCTATTATGCGAAATATAGGTTAGAGGTTTTATGTAAAGAACAGAGCAGAAACCGGTACTGGATTAGGCATTATAGATGCTATTGTAAAGCAGTCCAAGATATTGGATTTGTATAATCCACATTGTAAGTCAGTGAGACTTCCCATTGAGCAATAAGCTCTAGGTAGTTGGCCTTCCTTCATGTGTAGGCCCCTCTTGTAAGTAATATTCTCTTATTGGCTAGTAAGTGAATATTGTGGGTCACAAATCCCACTGAGGTTTTTCCCACACTATGTTTCCTCATTAAATCCTTGTGTCATGGTGTGCTTTTCATGTGGTTGTTTTTAATTCTGTTTATTGCATTATTTCTTGCATACTGGTATACTGTTATAATATGTTCTACATGTTTTAAGTTAAGAAATTCAACTCACCGATTAGATATTGATTCACCCCCCCCCCTCTTAGTATCTGTGGGAATCCTAACAATGGTATCCGAGCAATACACGCAGACATCATTTGAAGGTGAAGCTAGGTTTTTGTGGAAGCATATTAGCATTACATAGGTACTGAATCTAGCATATGAAGATGCTATTTTGTGCAGTACATTCTTATTGGATTTAACCATCCAACTATAGTCAGTGTGACTCCCATTTTGTGATTGAGTAGTGAGCTCTAGGTTGTTGGCCTTTCTACATGTGCAGACCCCATTTATGTACACTTACTATCTGCAGTAGTATCATCTGATTGTGGGTAAGGTTTCCCACCATTGTTTTTCCCCTTACAGGATTTCCACGTACAAATATTGGTGTTATGTGTTGTGGATGACTTTGTGTTTATGTTTCATGCATTAATCTTTACCAGTATAACAATTAACTATTAAAACTGTCTACTAGCATACTTAACTAGTTTACCGGTATTATGCATTAAGTTGGTTAAGTTGTTTTTGGTTTGAATTTATTTGACAATAGATTCACCCCCCCCCCCCTCTCAGTTGTCTTCAGGACCTAACAGCTTTGGCGTGGTGGATGTAGATTAGGTCTGGTGCCTATCTAGGTTATGAACCGGTATCATGTTAACATGTTCTCTACACGTTACCATGATGATTTATAGATTGGTTATTGTTGTTTTGGTCTAAAGTTGACATGGGATATCATTGTAATATGGATGTATGTAATGATCTTATTGTAATATCTTTTAGGTGGCCGACCTAATTGGTTTAGGCTTTAGGGTTTGTATAAATTGATGTAAGATCTCATTGTAGATCAATGTCATGGTCGTGGAATGCAATATCATATGCGAAGGAGATTTGGTCGATCATAGGTGAGTGAATTAGGTTTAAGTAAGAGGTTAAAGGCCTCTAATATTGAGCTTAACCGAGACTATAATCAGGCATGGTAGATTCTATCTCTGGTAGTTCATTCTTTTGGATTGGTATCCAATTATCTTGAGGTGGTTATAACCTCTGTAGTCAGTGAGACTCTTTTGTAATGAGTAGTACGCTCTAGGCAGTGTGCCTTCCTGCATGTGCAAGCCCCTCATTGTACCACATACTTTCTATAGAAGTATCATTTGATTATGGGTAGGCTTCCCACTGTGGTTTTTCCCTTTACTGGGTTTTCCTTGTACAAATCATGGTGTTATGTTGTATGGCTGCATTGTGTTAATTCTCTGTTTCATTCTTAAGTTTTATTGCTTACCGATATATGTTTCTGCTATTCCTGTAATCAATGTTTATGTTCTCCGGTTAAAGGTTATAAAGTGGTTTGATTAATTTAATCTGTCAACAACTGATTCACCCCCCCCTCTTAGTTGTTCACTAGTTATTCTAGCATTATGGAGGTGATTGAAGGTTGTATAAAAACATGGTATATTGACCGACTAAGCTAGTGAAAATGTGCATGATGAAATTACTATTAATCTAGGCAGATAAAGAGAGCTATAGAGTTGTGTTGGAGTAAGGAGATGAAAGTGTTGCAAAGGTGAATCAGAGTGAAGAACCAGAGTAAAAGTGAGAGAAATAGTTGTTGAGGATAGAAGGTAGAGAATAGGGCAGAAAATAGAGAGTTGTTTGCACAGACAAAAGGAAGACAAGTGTAGAGAGAAAAGAATAAGAACAAAGATCAGAGTGTAGAGGATCAAGCTTGTGAGAAGAAGATAATCAGTAAGGAGTTAAAAAATATCATTTGTAACAAGGTACATAAATTGTATTTGTTTACATGTTTATTGTAAATCTCTGAGTGGGTTCTCAGAGTAGGGGTAGGTGCTCCTTTGGGTAGGTTCCCATAAACTGTAGGGGTTGGTTCTCCTTAAGTTGGTTCCCTAAACATTGTAATTAGTTTCATTGTGAGACTAGATTAGAGTAGTAGACTCTAGCAGCTATTATCACTGAGATTTTACCCACTTTGGGTTTTCCTTGTAAATCTTGTGTCTTGTGCATGTGTATTCTGAATTGATTTGCATATGTAGTATTTGCAAACTTAGATTAAAAGGTTTTAAAGATACACTGATTCACCCCCCTCTCAATGTCCTATTGTGTTCCTTCAATTGGTATCAGAGCCATAGGTTCCCTTGTAGTAAAGCTTTCTCTAGCTTGGGTACATTGTGGTGTGTGAACACAATGGCTAGAATGAATCATCCTCTTCTAATGTACCAAGGTTTGATGGGACAAACTATGCCTACAAGAGTAGAAGAATGGAAGCCTACTTATCCTCTTTAGGCTTTGATGTCTGCATGTTAGTGAAAAATGGTTATATTTTTCCTTAGGTACCTCTTATAGACCCCGATGCTAAGAACGAATATGAATACAATGCCAAAGAAAAACATGATATTCTTAGTGGTCTATCAAAAATAAAATTTGTCAAAGTAATGTATTGCACATCTATAAAATACACATGGGACAAGATGCAAAGGATATATGAAGGAGATGTCAATGTAAAGGAGGCCAAACTGTAAAATCTTAGAGGTCAGTTTGAAGGACTAAAAATGAAGGAAGGAGAGAAAATAGTTGAATACATTCAAAGAGTAGATGAAATTATAAATGGCATAACAGTACTTGGAGAGGATGTCGTAGATGAAGTCATTTCAAGAAAATGCTAAGATCACTCACTTAAAAGTATGACCCAAAGTTATCTGCAATAGAAGAAGCTAAAGACCTAAAAGCCTTCTCCATGAATGAATTATTTGGTTCCTTATCATCTTATGAGATGAGGACAATAGGTAGTGAAACCTCAAAGAGAGAAGTTTCTTTCAATACTACAGAGAAAGGAAAAGAAGAAGTTGTCAATGTGGAGGAAGATGACTCTGATGTTTCTATAGCCAACTTTGCAAGGAAGCTCAAAAAGGGTTCAGGAAAATACAAAGATAAGCTCCCTTTCAAATGTTTTAATTATGCTAAGATTGGACACTCTGCATATAAATGTTCTTATGGGGAAAATGATGAAGATATGAAGGCCTTTGGTAAATAGAAGATGAAGAATTCTTACAAGCCAAGAAGAATAAATTTTAGGAGAAAGAGAAACCTTTGCACTTATGAAGATGATGCATCTGATGAAGAGAGTGTTTCTGAAGAGTACTACAGTGAGGATGAAAGAGAAGTCAATCTCTTCATGGCATAATAAGAGTTGCATGATGAAGAAGATGAAATAGAAGCTGAGGTAGATCTTGAAGGTGAACTTGTGAGTGCACTTGAAGAACTCAAAAAGGTGAGGAAAGAATATAAAAAGGGTAAGTATGTTGTTGCTGAAAAACATGACAAATTGAACAAATGTCTTGAGGAGTCTGAGAAAAATATTTCAGATCTAAGAACATAATTGGATGAAGCTAAGAGAATGTATGAGGTAACCAAATCAGATTTAGAGAATAAGGAGAAGGTTAATCAAAATATGGAGGAATAAATTATGAATCTTAGAAAAGAACTTGAAAAGTGCAAGGATGAACTCAAAGTGAGAATCAAGTATGAGGGTAGCACTGATGCATTGGATAAAATGTTGAACAAACAAAAGCACTCCATAGACATAGAGGGTCTTGGATTTGATGTTGGTCAATTCTCTAATGGTGAGAACTCATCCAATAAAGAAATACACTTCACCTCCTCAAATTAAAATGAAAACAAAAAACCTTTTATGGTTAGCAAACCCACTAAGAGGAAGGCATATGCTACTTCTACAAAGAATAAACATGAGGATCTAAAAGGAAAATCCAAGGTAGATGATGGAGGCTTCACAAAGGTCAATAACACAAGGAATAATTCAAGAAGACTGGGTTATGCTACTTCATGGACACCAATGAGAAACACATTCAACAATAATTGGTATGCACCTGAATTCCATGGTTACTACTATAAATGCAATACATATGGTCATAGAATTATTGATTGTAAGCTTATGCGTAGGTCTTCTCCTAGTTTTGAAAGTAGGAATCTTTTTTCTACTCTTAGAAATGTTGATATAATTTGTTATCATTGCAATCGTGTTGATCATAGAGGTTATGAGTGTAGGAGAAAAGTGTCTCAGTCCTATAGCAATTTCCCAAGTTCATCATTCAATAGGAATGTTAAATGTCATCATTGTCAAAACTTTGGTCATACAACCAAAAATTGTAAACTTAGAGTGGCTAATCAAAAGAATAAAATGTCAACCTTGGAGTCTAAAGAAACTTCAGTTTAGAAAATAACAACAAACAAGAAGAAAGAAACCAAACAAGTTTGGGTAGATAATTTAAAGGACAAGGTTGAGTCAAGTCTGATTGTACAAACTGCCCTACATGCTGAAAGGGAGAGCTTATGGGTAGTATATAGTGGCTTCTCCAATGAAATTAATGGTGATAAGAATAAATTTATTAAGCTTAAAGATTAGAATGTTGGTTCAGTAATGTTTGGAGATAACTCCTCAAGATAAAAGGAAAAGGAACATTGAGCATAGATGGAAAACTAAAGCCACATGATGTATATTATGTGGAAGGTCTAAAACACAATTTTCTTAGTGTGATTCAGATGTGTGACAAAGGATACAGATTTAGTTTTGACTTAGAAGGATGTGAAATCAAAAAAGTGAGCAATGGAAAGTTAGTTGTAGAAGGAAAAAGGAATGATGGAAATTTATATAACTTGAAGGAGTGCTATGAGTCCCAATGTATGATGGGATACGTGGATGAAAGTTGGTTATGGAACAAAAGATTGGGTCACATAAATTTTGATAATCTAGTTAAGATTAGAAAGAGAGGGTATGTGAGGCACACAATGCAAATCATCAAGCCAGTAAGCACTTTTTGTGATGAGTGTCAAAGAGGAAAACAAGCTAAGGTTAGCTTCAAGACAAAGGAGTACTCAACTACAATACCCTTAGAGCTGGTGCATACTGATTTGTGTGGGCCTACTAGGATAAGAGATCTCAATGGTGAGAGATATTTAATGCTTCTTATTGATGATTTTTGAAGAATGACATGGGTCACCTTTTTGCAAGACAAGTCATAGTAATTTGAAAGATTCAAAAATTTTAGAAGATTGGTTGAAAAAGAAAGTGGTTATAAAATAAAATGTCTCAGATTAGACCGTGGATGCGAATTCACATCAAATGAATTTGAAAACTACTATGAAAAACATGGAATTAGAAGGCAATATTTAGCCCCTGGGAAACCACAACAAAATGGTGTTGTGGAAAGGAAAAATAGGGTAGTGAAGGAGATGGTAAGAACAATGTTAAATGAAGCAAATCTACCTGATGTGTACTAGAAGGAGGTATTCCATACTATTGTATACACATTAAACAGAGTACAACTAAGAGTAAACAATAGAATGACACCTTATGAATTATGGTATGATAGGAAACCCTCAGTCAAGTACTTCAAAGTGTTTTATAGAAAATTCTTTATCAAAAGAGATGAAGATGGGTTAGGAAGCTTTGAATCAAGACGTGATGAAGGTATCTTCTTGGGCTACTCTACTCATAGAAAGGCCTACAAGTATTTCAAAAAAATACTAAAGAGATTGGTTGAAAGTGTAAAGGTTAGGATAGATGAGGATCTACACAAAGGAAATCAAAACACAATAAATCAGATTGAGGAATTGTACATTAAAGATGATGGGAAATCTGGAAGTGAACAAGAAGAAGCACCTAGAAAATCTCCAAATAGGTATGTTAAAAAGAATCATCCTAAGGATTAGATTATTGGCAATAAGGACGAGGGTGTGCAAACTAGAAAAAGACTTGCAAGGAACAATGAGAAAGTTAATTTCTATCTTTTGAGTGAGATGGAACCAAAGAGTTATGATGAAGCCAACAAAAGTGAGAAGTGGATAAAAGGTATGGAAGAAGAGCTACAACAAATAGAAAATAAAATGACATGGGAAATGGTTCCTAGACCTGCTGATAAGAATTTAATTCGGACTAAATGGGTCTATAGGAACAAAATGAATGAGTAAGGTAAGGTCATAAGAAACAAAGCCAAATTGGTATGCAAGGGATATGCTCAAGTTGAAGGAATAAATTTTGAAGAGACATTTGCACAAGTTGCAAGATTTGAAGAAATCATAATGTTCTTGGAATTCTCATCAGATAAGGGATACAAGTTATATCAAATGGATGTCAAATATGCCTTCTTGAATGGAAATCTCAAAGAAGAAGTCTACACAGAGCAACCTGAAGGATTTCAGCTACATGACAATGAGAATTTTGTATGCACATTAAAAAAGACTTTATTGTTGGCATTGTATTGTCATTGATGTCAACCGATATGTATTCACAAGTATGGATGGCTACCTATATACAAGGTGTATACAAGATGCAATCAGAAGATGTTACCAACATAGATGTTCACTGGTGAGTAAGCATAAGAAAGCATAGAGATAACTAAAGGTAAGACTGGTTATGTCAACTGGTATAGCATGATCAACATGAAAGGTATGTTACTGGTATGAAGGCAATAACAACTTGTCCACCGGTAAGCAGGCTAGAGACAAGCAGAACATAGAGAAATCTAGTGACCGGTTGAGTAAGAAGACCAGTAGTATAAGGAAGATATCAGTAGGATGCTTTTGGTTGATGACCAAGTGTGAACCAACAAAATAAACCATGTTGAGGTGGAAGTCGATGAAGGATGAAACATAAGATCCAAATGGCTAATGAGCAGTGGTCAGTGAGTGAGGGTCAGTGAGGTAGTTTTCGACCAAGTTTGTATTTAATATCAATCTCATAAATCACAAGAGGAGTATAGAGGAATGCGGTTTGATGTAGACTGAGTTGCAGAGAGTTGATCTTTTGTCTCCATGATCAATGCATTCTATCCGATCTCCTTGCCGACCTTGAGAAGTATACTACTAGAACATTAATGGTGTTTGATAGAAAGCAGAGTTGTGCTTGCCAAAAATAGAAATATGTATAGACAAAAGAAGATATGATAGTATAGTGTTGCCTTGTTGCAGGATATTGATCTCTGAGGTCAGATTTGATGTGATTTGATCTAATTGAGGTCGATAAAGAAAAAACCTAGGCTGGAAATATTTAAATATTGTAGTTAGGCAAGAAAACCAAAGGATATATATGTAGATTGAAGACACAAAGGGATGACGTTGGATAAGAGATTGATGCTAGTTGCAAGTGAGGAGTGTGCTTGAGTGAATAGAGTGTAGATCAGACTGCGAAGAGTATTGCAACTAAGTATCTGAAGGAGAACTGGTAGCAAGAGTTGTAACCGATAAGGGGGTTTAGCAGAGGTTTAACATGTAGATAACAGAGTTGAGGTGAACTGGTAGGAAGGCATCCAAGAGTGATAGAGTGTAGGGTGAGTATCAGAGGAAGTCAGTAAAGGCTGAGATAGACCGTTAAGGGGTCATAAAGAGTGAATTGATAACCAATAGTGAAAGAACCGATGAAATAGAGAAGAGTTGTAACCAGCAAAGAGAAGTTGAATAAGTGTTACAAAAGTCATTTATAACAAGGTCCTTTCATTGTAATAAGTTGTTATTTCATTGTGTATCGCTAAGTTTGTGCTCAGTGTAGGGGCTGGTCTTCCTTTGGGTTGGTGCCCATAAATCATTAGGGGTTGGTTCTCCTTGGGTTGGTGCCCTAAACATTGTAACTGTTGTTTCTTTGTGAGGCTAGATTGGAGCAGTAGACTTTAGCAGCATTTCTCACCAAGGTTTTTTTCCCACATTGGGTTTTCCTCATATATATGGTGTTGTGAGATGCATTCTTTGTGTGTTTGATTACTAGTGTGCTCATTTCTTTACCGATTGCATGCACATAGTTGAAAATTGTTTGACATCATTGATTCCCCCCCCCCCCCCTCTTAGTGACATTGTGTTTTACAAATGGTATTAGAGCCTTACGTTCCCTAATTGGTCAAAGATTTCTCTAGTTTGGGTAGATTCTGGTCTAAAGAACATAATGGAAAGAAATGAGTCCTCCTCCTCCAAACCCCCATGTTTGATGGAACCAACTATGCCTTTTGGAGTAGAATAATGGAAACCTATCTACCCTCACTTGGTTTTGGTAAAAAATGGGTAATACTATCCCTAGTGTTCCTCCCATAGATCTGGATGCTAAGAAGGAGTATGAAAACAATAAAAAAGGTATAATGCTTAGTGGGTTGTCAAATAATGAGTTTGTCAAGATTATGCACTTCTCATCTGCCAAGGAGACTTGGGATAAGTTGCAGAGATTATTTGAAGGACATGTCAAGGTAAAGGAGGCAAAGCTACAAACACTAAGAGGTTAGATTGAAGGCTTGAAGATGAAAGATGAAGAAAAGATTGTAGACTACCTTCACAAAATTGATGAAACTGTGAATACCATCATAGGACTTGGAGAGGAAATAGCTGATGAAGTTATTGTCAAAGGGGTACTTAGATCCCTCACATCTAAGTATGATACTTAGGTCTCTACTATAGAGGAAGCCAAGGATCTGAAAATATTTTCAATGAATGAGTTATTTGGCCCTCCAACTGCTTATGAGATGAGGAAAATCGGTGAAGGAAATTCCAAGAAAGAAGCTGCCTTCAACTCCACCAAAAAGGGTAAGGAAGAAAGTGCTCATAGAAAATCTAGTGGAGACTCAGATACTAAAAATGAAAACTTTGTAAGAAATATCAAAAGAGGTTCTGGTAAGTATAAAGGAAAAATTCCTCTCAAATGCTTTAATTATGGTAAAATGGGACACTTTACTACAAAATTTCCTCATTGTGAAATCGGTGGAGATGAGAAAAGGAGCTCTGGAAGGTCTTCCGGTATAGATAAAGAGAAGAAGATCTACTAGAAAGAAAGAAGAAGCTACCAAAAGAAGAATAATCTATATATATTTGAAGATGATGCTACAGATGAAGAAAGTGCATCAGAAGATGGCTGCCATGAGGATGAAAGAGAAGTTAATCTCTTTATGGCACTAGATGAACCAGTTGTTGAAAATGAGGAAGATGAAGAAATTGAAGCCAAAGTGGACCTAGAAGGTGAGCTCATAAGCACTCTTGAGGAGTTGAAGAAAACAAGAAAAGAACTAAAAAAGGTTAAGTATGTTTCTACAGAGGAACAAGAACAACTGGAGGAATCTCTAGAGGAATCCAAGAAAACAATTTCTGATCTACAACTCCAGTTGGAAGAAGCTAAGAGGATATGTGAATCTACATCCTTTGATTTGATAAAGAAGAAAAAGGAGCAGCAAAATCTAGAAGAAAAAATTGTAAGGCTCAGAAAGGAGCTAGTAAAGAGAAAGGGTGAATTGAAGATGAGAATAAAGTATGAGGGAAGCGCTAAAGCTTTAGACAAGATGTTAAGCAAACAGAAGCATTCAAAATACACCAGTGGTTTAGGATTTGAAGAAGAACAATGTTCAAATAGCCAAGACACATCTGGTAAGGAGATACAATTCACTTCCTCAAGTGAAAGTAAAGAGAAGAAAATCTTTATGTTGACATCTAAAAAATGGTCAACCCTTACAGAGTCATACTTTAACATTTGCGCATTGCCTTATTTTAGGGTTTTTGCATTGCATTAACATTTCTTCTATGTTGCATGCTTGGTCTTTATCATTTGTGAGCATCGAGTCCTTCTTCTTCATTCCTCATTGTTATCGTTTTCGAATTAGGGTTTTGTCCTCTTGTCAATCTTATCATTTTGCTATCGATTCATCATCAATCGTTGTCCTTTTCAATCTTATCATTTTGCAATCGATTCGTCATTGATCCTCGTCCTTGTCAATCTTGTCATTTTGCAGTCGATTCATCATCGATCCTTGTCCTCTTGTCAATCTCATCAATTTTGCGATTGATTTGTCATTGATCGTTGTCCTTTTCAATCGTGTCAATTTGGATCAATTAGTCATTGTTCCTCATCAATTGGCGCCTATCAATTTGGTCTCTTTATCAATCTTGGTCAATTTGTCAACCAATCTCAATCATTTATCAGCATTGGTCCTTTGTCAATCAAAATCATGATTGATTCGACATTAATTTCTTGTTGTCTTGACCTAATTCCTTGTCCTCTTATTTCTAGGATTTTATGATTTATTCATTTAATCTTGATTGTCATTTTCCCTCTAGGTTAAATAATTTATTTATTCATCCTAAGTCTTCTTGTCACAATTAAATATTTATTTAATTGGCTAATTAATTCCCCCTCTTTTTGTGAATTAATTAATGAATGAAAAATTATTAATTAATGAATGAAAATTTTCTAATTTCATCAATTTCTAATTTCCTAATTTCCAATTCATCATTTCTAACCTTATTTATTAATTGCTCCTAATTCCTAATTTTCTATTTCTCCTATTTTTCTTCAATTTTTATAATATTTCCCCTAATTTCATGGGAATGGCATTTCAATTTTGTTAAGTTTTTCATAATTTGTCAATCAATCAATCTTACATGTCAATTTGTCATAATTTGTCAATCAATCAATCTTGCATAGAAAGTGTCAATTTTGTCATAATTTGTCATATTTGTCATTCTTGATTTGAAATTTCCTTTCAAATCTCTTCATGCTAATCTTGTCATCTCTCCAATTTATCTATAAATTGGATGATTTTCTTCAATCAAAGGATCGAATTAATCACATTTTCAGAGAATCAATCATGCTTCTAGTATCCTTGCACTGCCATTTCATCTTGTCAATCTTGCTTTCATACTATGCTTTTGCACTTGTAGGTGAGATCCACAAACAAAGTAATTTGAAGGAGAAATAAGGACAATGGATAATTATGGAGGAGATATTCACTTTTGTAATGGTTTGCATTTGGTTTGATTATCTTGTCTTCATATCTCTATTGAATGTTTTTAGGATTTCTTATCATTGCAATCTAGTTTTTGTGATTGAGCTAGTTTAATGTTTGTTTGCTTTGATGAATTCCAAATTCCTATCTACATTTTCTGGTGAACCCGACGTGAACTAACCCATTAACCATGTTTTTGAGTGCTTTTGAGCTGATTTGCAGGTGAAAACCCAATAAACAGGGCAACTCAGGGCTTTCTAGACACTTTTGCACCTATGTAGGAGGGATCTGTGCCTGTGTTAAGGAGATCTGTGCCTGTGTCAAAGGGATTTGCACTATGTTAAGGAGATCTACGCCTATGTCAAGGCATTCTACGCTTGTGTTGAGACATTTTGTGCCTGTGTAAGGCCAAAAACAGAGGTGAAACCAGTGTTTTTACTTGCAAATTATTTTGTCTTCATTCTATTCTTTTATTCTAGTTTTTCTTTGGTACTGATTCTTTGTGTAGCACCTTGGCGTTACGTGTGACGAAGACTGAAAATGAAACTACTAACAAATCTTATGTAGGATGTGGTCAAAGACTTATTAAAAACATCTTGCATGTGATTTTTAAAGTAGTTGCACATTTAATTTCTTAAAGGTTAATGAACACCATGCAAGCTTTGTCTGTTTTTAGTTTGATTGCATGTTTTAACCCTTAGAATTGGGCCTACCTCCCGATTTTCCTGGCACTTCGCACAGGCATTGGTGAGAGGGAATGACCCAAAGTGGTGACGGGCTAAAACCAAGCTCTTCTGGACCACTCTAAATAACTGTGAATGCAATGAAAGTTGTAGACAATGGGTGCTGGAATGGTATTGTGATGATTTATTTGCCGGATCAATACCCACCCAAATAGATGCCCTTACTAGAATCTCTTGTTTTTAGAGGCCAAAATCCTTCTATTTGTTGGCTCAGGCATTGTGATACGCGCATGCCAAAGACACCTCTCATGTACTCCTTAGTTAGAGATAGCAAGTTCTTGGGAAGTGATGCCCCTTGAACTCGAAGCTTGGTATGCCCAAGAAGTGAGTGCACTGTAAGGGGGAGCCAGTGCTACCAAGCGTCTAGCTATCCGGCTAAGTGTTATATTTCAAGTAGAGGATTCAACAGATATTGCCCTTGCTAGCCATAGGATTTGTTGTGAATGAGCATGATTGTCTTGGGTCTAAGTCCAAACATCTTATCTTTTGTGATTGTCAAAAGTTGAATTATACAATTATCACAAAACATCATTTGTCAAACAAGTCCAAACATTGTCCAAACAAGGTTTTAAAAAGAGAACATTCATCCAACAAAGTTCAAAACATTGAAAAAACATTGAAAAAACTTTGTCTCAACATTCATGTCACTTTAGGCTAGGTTTTGCATAGTCCAACTTAGGTCCTAGGGCATGTTGTCATCTCCCTTCATTTTAGTCCATTTTCATTTCAAGCATCCTCATTTTTCACTTAGGTTTAAAATCATTTCCTTAAGTTTTTCATTTCATTGTCATGTCCTAAGTCATTGTCATAATCATTGCCTTCTTGCATTTAGTCTCAAAAAATTTGGTTTGTCAAACTTGAAAAATCAAAACTTTGGATGATACCCTAAGTTGTTGTTAGGGAGTCTTGACCTTGTCTAATTTGTCCTTTCATTAATATCATTTTTGTCAAACCTAGCTTAGTATCCAAGCATATAGGTGAGACATTGTCAATTTGTCCTATTGTCATTTGGTCCTTTGTCCTTTAAGGTCTTGGCTTCATTTCAACTTCCCAAGGTTGAGTCTTTAGGTATGCATTCCAAAAAGTTTGTCCAAATCTTGAAAAACAACAAAAACATAGGTTGCATTCTTGCCATAGATTGCATTTTTATTTATTTAGGTTGCATTTAATTGCATATCATACATCATCCTTTTAAAATAAAAAATCCCAAAAACATTGCATAGTGACATGTCTATTGAAACAAGGTTCCAAGCACCAATGATGCAACAAAGTTTGACGTATCAACTGACAATGCAATCAAATTTTAATCCAAGGCAATCACAATTATATCCAACCCAACAACAACAACAATATCGCATTCAACAACACATTGTGGTGTCTTCTACACCATTACAAGTTAATTCAAACTTGCAACCACCACAGTGGATTGGACAAACCACACAGCAAGTAAATGTGAGTGTCATACCCCATTTCAAGGAGAAACAACAAAAACCTCCCAAACAAAGTTTTTTGCAAATGATGGGATTTACATCAAGACAACAACAATTGGCACAAAGTCAGAAAATTCTGATTCGTCAGCATCAACAACAACATGTGCCTCAATATGTGCCAAGACAAACAAATTATCATACTTCACAACCACAATTGATGTCCATGCAATATCAACAACACCCTCAATTTGCCTCCACTTCCCCTCCCATTCCATCATATTTTGAAGTTTCACAAGAGCAATTTACACCATCGCCTCCAAATGATGTATCAAATAATGCATTCTCCCAAGGATTGTTTGCCATAGAAATATATGCTAATCAATTCATTTATACAAATCCCTTGTACTATTTGGAAATGCAAGATTTAATGCCATCAAATGCTTCTCTTTTAGAGAGTCCCATTCAAATTCCATCCCCTTCATGCCAAAGCATTAATCCCTTGCCAAAATCCCCCATGCATATTCAAAGTCCAACCACATGTCAAGAGGATAATTTAGAGCATGAAGAAACGTGTCTTGAAACAAATCAAGATCAAGATCCTGAAACCTTATCATCCCATCCAATTGTTGACTAGGATCCCATTTCCCCAGAAACTCGCAATGATTCCATTATTCTTGTCCATCATATTCAAAGTCCTATTGACACTCCATTCCCCAAGCAAGATCAAGATATCCTAGTCCATCCAATCCCAAATGATCCCCTTCCATTTCATAAAAAAAATTTCCTTTCAAATCCCATTGACACTCCACTTCCAAAGAAATATCACGATATCGTTTCCATCCTTTCCGATGATCCCATTGAAAGTCAAGAGCAAAGCCCTTTTAAAGAGGAATCCAATGGTATTCCTCCTTGTCAAGATCAAATTATTCATTTAAATCCTCCACAAGATCCTTTTGTTCCTCCATCTCCTTGTCTTAATCCTCCATATACACTCCAAGATCGTATTTCTTTTGATGATCCCATTATTTTTCCCATTCCATCTCTTGAAGAGCCTGTCATTGAACCATGTCCACTACACAATCCTAGTCCCCCTCATGATCCTAATCCCCCTTATGATTCTAACATGTCAGTGCAAGATGTTCATGAACCCTCAACATACATAATGGGTTCTTCCTCTTTGGTGCAATCCGACCCACTTCAAGATCTCATTATTTCTCTCATATCATATCCACCTCATAATGGACTCGCGTCTTCTTCCAAAAGAAAAGAGTATCCTACAAGTCAAGATATTCATAAAGGCAAAGGAGTAGATCTCCATAAGCAAGAATCTCTCCATATCAAAGAAGATTTAAGGGTCATGTCTACACAACTCACTCTCAAGACGTTGGTATCCCTCCATCAAAATCAAAACATACACCTTCCCCATCATACCTTCCATCCATCTTAGGTCCTTATATCCCTTCATCCTCTATGCAAGGTTAGCAAAGGCACACATGCTTGAGTAAATTTCATCAATCCAAAATAAGTCCATTTCATTCATATCCATCCATGCATTCCTTTCCCCCTCCAAGTAATTTGGATGCCAAGTATAAAAGTCATAAGTCTAGCAATCCACATGTATTCAAAGATCAACATCTCCAATATAATCGACATGTCAAAACAAAGAACAATATGATCTATAAAGAAAAAGAAATATCTAAAAGGCCACAAAGGCCCATTGAGCAAAATAAAGCAAAGTCAAAATATATATGGGTTCCTAAATCCCTTATGCAAGCAATGCACTCCAAGGAACCACAAAATCATGAAAAATCAAAAACCATGTGGATCCCTAAGCAGCTCCTTGAAGCACAAAATCCTAAAGAAACATCCAAATTGGCATCCAAAGTTTCTATTCCTCCATCCAACCCTCTCAAATTTGTTCCTCCATCACCTTCATCATCTATTTTGGGCCCTTATGTCCCAAAATCCCAAGCTATTCCTCCATCCAAATCTCAATATCTAAAATACATTTTTCCTCCATCAGTCCATCACCCCTCAAGGTGTGTGCCAATTTCGATCTTTCCAACATTTCTATCCACTCAAGCACAATTCTTCCAATATGCTATCCATTATCCAATGCATATTTTCCATCCTTCCATCCCTCTGGTCCAATCCTTTGCATAAATCCTTGCCTTACTTTCATCTCTTTTTCCATGTCCTTATCCTACCAACGTCTTTAAGCATACATTTAAAGGTCATGGTCCATTTTTTTCAAGGCTACTATCCAAACAAAAAGACGCTTGAGTCCTTCTTCCATCCCCTATCATGTGTCCATCTTCTATTGAAAAAGTCAAAAAAAAAAAAAGTGAAAAAAAAAGACAAGAAAAAAGTAAAGAAAAAATAATTCATCCACTAGTGAAAACCTGGCAATGTGGTGCCTTGGGAAAGTACCATGATGAAAACCTGACAAACAGGTGTCATGCGTAAACTATGAACTTCTTGCACACCACACTTGGGGATAGGTTTTATCCTATCATATCCTTTTGTCCTTCATTGTTCCATTATCCTATCGAACGCCTGTCATTACCCTTCATATCCTATTGTCCCTCATGTCCATTTCCTCTTTCCACCTTTGATCTTGACAAGGCTGAGGATCATCATGAGCATCATGCATCTTGTTTGCAGCTTTTAGTCTATCATAGCTTTTGGCCATTTATCCATTTGCTTATTACAACCTTTCATCCATATTCCCTAGCTTATTGCAACTTTCTGCCACTATCCCTTAGCCTACCCCGACCTTCAGTCCATGTCCCTTATCCATTCTTGGTCTTGCTTATCCTATTCATATCTTATCACTATCCATACACTCTTTTTGTCCCTTGATCTTGATCTGACATAAGGACGTGAAATGCAAAACATGGATTCAAAAACCTCTTGACATGTCCCTCATGCCATGTCACTCCTTTACATAGTCATATCCAGTCTCTTGTCCCATTGTCTCCATAATAAAAGGCCTTTGTCTTCCCTCTATCCACCATCATTTCAGAAAGCCTATTTATTGAGCTATCATATTCCTTGCCTTGCTAGACACTGGGGGCAAAATCATAAAAATTGAAAAATGTCCTGAAATAATTAAAAAAAAATTGAAAAAAATCCTGAAAACATTCAAAAACATCAAAAAAATCATGTGTTCATTTTCATCTAAAATGTCCTGAAAAAATCCAAAAAAAAAAAATCAAATAAAGTCCTGAAAAAAATCCAAAAAAAAATCATCAAATAAAGTCTTGAAAAAAATCTCTAAAAAGTCAAATAAAGTCCTAAAAAAATGAACAAAAAAATTTCAAAACATTAAAATCCAAACACAATTTCTTTGGCATTTTGCATTTTGTTAATAAATGATCCCTTTGTGCACAGATAGATCGCTGAGCATACATCCAATGACAATCAATCAAACATTTTGCTTTAATGAAATCACGCATTAATAGATGAACTTTTCAATCAAACTAGGCATTCAAACTGATCAAAATTGTCATGTCAATCACTCAACATCAATATCATTTGTCCTTGTCATTATTATCATGGGTCTTATACAGGGTGTGGTATACTTGAAACCAGACTATGTCCTATCTTAGATTGGGGGACCGCATTCCCTGGAACCAGATAGCATGATCATTCTTGTGTTCCAGTTTTGACAATGATGATCAAAATGTTTGTTTGACTTGGTCGAATTTGTGAGTCTTATCTTTTTACTGATTTATCTTTGGCTTCGATCATGTTCCTATGTTGCTCAATGATGTCACTGAATGATTTAGAGTGATCGGGATGGTTCATGGTCCCTTTCCTTTTTTTGTTGTGTTTGTTGTTTGTGGAATGTTTGTCACAAGCTGGGGCAACTATATCATTGGGTGTCTATGATAAGTACGTTTGCTTTGTGAATGCCACACATACCTCGACACTTGATGTATGCACCCTAGGATGATTCACTCATTCCTTGTGTGCGATGTGTCTATCTTTTGCAAAAGGGGTTGCATTTCAGCTCTGGCCTTCAATGCCATGATGCTTTGCATCTGCTTTGCTACATTACATAAACAATCTCACCTACTTCTGTGCATTGGTGAAAGCAAGTTTTTCTTCATCTCTAACTGTCCTTGTAGACATCTAAAACTGGTCAATGCTTGCAGAATCATACTTTAACATTTGCGCATTGCCTTATTTTAGGGTTTTTGCATCGCATTAACATTTCTTCTATGTCACGCACTTATTTTTTATCATTTGTGAGCATCGAGTCCTTCTTCTGCATTCTTCATTTGCCTCACTTTCAAATTTGGTCTTGTCGACAACAATCTTCAGTCATGATTTTGGTCAATCTTATCCTGTCGCATCAATGTGCATGCTCATTTGTCATCATTTTGGACATTATCAATCCTAATTAGGGTTTTGTCCTCTTTTCAATTTTGTCATCTTGCAATCGATATGTCATCGATCATTGACATTTTCAATCTTGTCGACTTGCAATCGATTTGTCATCGATCGTTGTTATTTTCAATCTTGTCATTTTGCGATCGATTTGTCATCGATCGTTGTCCTCTTTTTAATCTTATCATTTTGCAATCGATTTGTCATCGATTGTTGTCCTCTGATCAAATTGTCATCAATCTTGTCATCTTGCAATCAATTTGTCATCGAGCATTGTCATTTTCAATCTTGTCGACTTGCAATCGATTTGTCATCGATCGTTGTCATTTTCAATCTTGCGATCGATTTGTCATCAATCGTCGTCCTTCTCAATCATGTCAATTTGGATCAATTAGTCATTGTTCCTCATCAATTGGCACATTTATCAATCAAATCACTTATCAACATTGGTCCTTTGTCAGTCAGAATCATGATCAAATCAAATCGATATCAATTATCTTTCATCAAGACCTAATTGTCGTCCTTGTATTTTCTAGGGTTTCATGATTTATTCATTTAACCTTCTTTGTCATTTTCCCTCTAGGTTAAATAATTTATTTATTTATCCTAAGTCTTCTTGTCGCAATTAAATGTTTATTTAATTGGCTAATCAATTCCTCCTCCCTTTGTAAATTAATTAATGAATGAAAAATTGTTAATTAATTCACTTAATTCCTAATTTCCTCATTTTCTAATTTTCCTAATTCCTAATTTCCTCATTTCTAATTTCCTAATTTCTAATTTCCTAATTTCTAATTTCCTAATTTCTAATTGATCTAATTTCAATTCTCTCCTATATTTCTCCTAATTTCATGGGAATGACATAGCAAATTTGTCATAATTTGTCATAATTGGCAATCAATCAATCTTGCATAGAAAGTGTCAATTTGTCATAATTTGTCATAATTGTCATTCTTGATTTGAAACTTCCTTTCAAATCTCTTCATGCTAATCTTGTCTTTTCTCCAATTTGTCTATAAATTGGATGAATTTCTTCAATCAAGCCCCTAGTCAAATCAATCACGCTTCTAGTACCCTTATGCTATCGTCTTGTCTACTTGGTTTCACATCATGCTTATGCACTAGTAGGTGAGATCTCCAAACAAAGCTATTTGAAGGAGAAAGAAGGACAATGGAGCCACATGAAGAATACATCTGCATTTGGTTTGCTTAGTTTTCAATCTTGAATGTCTTGTTTTCATGTTTTCATTGAGTGTAATTAGGATTAATCATTGCAATTGAGTTTTCATGATTGAACTAGGCTAATGTTAATATTGCTTGTGATGATTTCCATATTTCCTATCTACATTAATTGGTGAACCCAACATGAACTAACCCCCTAACCATGCTTTTGAGTGCTTTTGAGATGATTTGCAGGTGAAAAACCCAAGAAACAGGGTAATGCAGGGCTTTTCTGAGAACTTTTGTGCCTGTGTAGGAGCAATCTGTGCCTATGTCAAGCAATCTGCACCTGTGTTACTGCATTTTGTGCCTGTGTAAGGCCAGAAATAGAGGTAAAAAGCAATGTTTTTACTTGCAAATTGCTTTGTTTTGCATTCTATTTCTACTTTTTTGGTTTTTCTTTGGTACTGATTCTCTCTGCAGGACCTTGGCATTATGCATGACAAAGACAAAAAATGAAACTACTAACACATTTTATGCAGGTTCACTAGTCAAAGACTAAACAAAGTAAACTTCTAACTTGGTGATTTTGTAGGTTGCCTTGTACTCCAACTAAACTTTGTGTTTGTAATTCATAATTAGGCACCTATTATGATTGCTAAGTAGGATGGAATGAATGTGTGTTTGTTGTGTTTGTTGAGTTTGACATTGGAGTAGGAGAGTATGCTCTCATCCTTCTTAGGGTGATCAGAAAACCAGATCTTCGATACCATTCTCATGGCTCAGATTGTTTGTTACCTTTAGAGGGCCTGCCTTCCCGACCATTTGCTTTCTTTTGCAAGCAAGTGACAATAATGAGAAGGGAACGACCCAAAGTGAGCATAGCCAGAGTACCCTGGCATTCTAACTCACTATAAATAAATACCTGATGGGTGAAAGCTTTGAAGGAAGGGTTACGTGGGAATTGTAGTTACTTAGGAAGTGATGACCCTTGAACTCTTTCTCATATCAACATCTAAGTAGGACCTCATGGTCTAAATCATGCTTGCATGACTACATTTGTTTGGTATCTTGGTGGGCTTAATGTCTCAATCACACTTGCTAAACACCTTGTATTTAGAGGCCAAAAATCCTTCTAGTTGCTTGAGAAGGACAAGTTTGGATACTTGGAAGAGATACTAAGTTCGCCATGGGGGGATTTCCATGGGGACTGATGCTTGGCTGCCCTGAGAAGTGAGTGTCATGAAGGGGAGCTCGTGGGGTCAAGCATCTATGTATTCTCCTTGAATCTCATAATGAGTCTACCTCTCAAGTACCTACTATCCTTGCCTACCATAAGAAATGTGTGAATGAGCATGATTGTCTTGAGTCTAAGTTAAAATATCTTGTCTTCTTTACTTGTCAAAAGTTGAGTTGTGTCTCATTTTAAAACCAAGACAAAATTGATTCAAAACAAGGTTAAACACAAGGATATTTCAAAGTTCAAACACCTTCAAACATGGTTGTCAAACATTTTTCAAAATCTTGTCTCAACATTCATGTCACTTAGATTTAGGTTTGCATTTTGCAAAGTCATTGTCAATTACCAAGGTTAGGTTTTCACCTAAGTCATACTCCTTTCACATATCAATAAGGGTCATCCATTTGCATGTGTCCTCTTGCATTAGAGTAATACCATTTCATAATTCAAACTTAGGTTGACATTGTCATACATTTGCATTTGCATACCCTAGGTCTCTTCATTAAGTTTAGGTCATTATCATATCATATTAGGGTCATTTGCATAGAAATTTTCCCTTTGCATATAGTGTCAAAACTAGGTTTTGTCATACTTGGGTAATCCAAATCTTTGAATAAACCCTAAGTCATTGTTAATAAGTCTAGACCTTATCAAACCTTTTCTCTTTTTGTCATTATTGTCATTTGGTCAAACCTAGCTTAGTATCCAAGCATATAGGGGAGACATTGTCATTTTGTCCTTTTGTCACTTGGTCCTTTTGTCCTTTGAGGTCTAGACATCATTTCAATTTCCTAAGGGTCTCTTTTTAGATTTGCATCCCTAAAGGTTTGTCAAAATCTCGGAAAGCAACAAAAACATATGTTGCATTCTTGCCATAGATTGCATTCTCTTTTATTTAGTTTACATTTAGTTGCATATCATATATTATCCTTGAAAAATTCCAAAAAAAAATTATTGCATTTGCATAGTGACATGCCTATTGAGACAAGGTCAAAATCTAAAAAGAAGGGCGAACCAACGTATCAACCCATTGACAACATATCAAACTCACAGTTTCAAACTAGTCAAACAGTACAAATTGAAGGTTCATCAATCACATCATTACCACCATATGGAATGGTTCAACTTGGACCACCTCCATTATATGAACTAATGTTTGTACCCATGAAACCAGGACATGGGAGTGTTCCACAAACACCAAGAGGAAATGCACCTTTCGATTGGATTCAACCAAATCTACAACATGAAATTAAAACTCAAACATTATATGAGGAACAAACTCTTTCACAAGGATTTGGTTCAGATCAAGGCATTCAACAAGAAACAAATCAAAACATTTTACCAGATTCTTCATCAGATTTCGATGCTTCTGATGATGTTGATATGTTCCTTCAAGATCCAAAGTTGACAAAAAAGATGGATAAATTCTTGAACAAGGTCTTTAGGATGTTCCCACAAAAATATCTTGACATGATGAGTAATGTGACCTCCTCAAGTGAGAAAATCAATGTGCAAAAACAACAAGGCGGTGAGCTATTAAGTTTTTCTCCGCATCCAAATGAAGAACATGTGCAACAAGAAACTCAACCTACCTTGATGAGTAAACGTGCTTCAAAGGCATTGACAATGACTATTCCTCAAAAGTCACCATTTGAGACAATAAATAATCCATTATTTAACACAACACCTGTAACACAAGATCAAACAAGGACCACACAAATATTGACAGCTGTCCCTCAACAAGAAGTGGTTCCTCACATGCATAAAATTGGATCAAAATCTAAGATGCAAGAAAGCTTCACGACTGGAATGCTTGATCTCACCAATGTCCAAAACAATTCTACAATGCAACAAAGTTCCTATGTCCCACTAAGTTCAATATATTTACCAAACACTCAAGTACCTGTTATACAGACTATTGTGACAGATCCTTCAATAATGGCGACACAAAGAGCTACAGATAGTGGTTTGCACCAACAACAAATGTTGCAACAATTGAGTAATACACAAAAGGTACAATCAAATGTGCAAACAAACAATGCTAAATAACAACAATATTGCATTCGACAACAAGTTGCAGTGCCCTCTGCACCATTACAAGTTAATGCAAGTGCCATACCCCATCTTAAGAAGAAACAACAAAAACCACCCAAACAAAGTTTTTTGCAAATGATGGGATTTACACCACGACAACAACAATTGGCACAAAGTCAGCAAATTCTGATTTGTCAGCATCAACAACAACATGTGCCTCAATATGTGCCAAGACAAACAAGCTATCATACTTCACAACTGCAATTGACGTCTGTGCAATATCAACAACACCCTCAATTGCAATATCAACCTAGGCTACAAATGATGATTCCACCACAAGAAGCACAACAACAAGGTCAATATCAAGGCATGGCACAACCACAACAACAAGAGGTGTACCAAGAACATTATATGCCGGAGACACCAAAGAAGACAATTTAAGAGCATCAACAACCGATCAGAAACACAATGTATCAACAAAGATTACCCACCAGGATTAATGATGGACCTCCAAAATCTGATACAATTGCGCAATAGCTTGAGAAGTTGCAACGACAAGTCGATGCATTAGAAACCAAAGGAACAAAGAAGTTGTACACAGATCAAGATTTATGTCCTAATCCCTTTGACAAGAGCTTATACATGCCTCCCTTCCCTAAGCACTTTGAGGCACCTAATTTTGAGAAATATAAAGGGAATGGCAATCCAAAAGATCACATTCGAGCATTTTTCACGGCATGTACCAAAGTGAGTTATGAAAAAACATATTTAATGCGCTTATTTGTACGAAGTCTCATGGGACAAGCCATGGATTGGTATTCGCATTTGCCATGAAATATAAATACTTGGTCGGAATTGGCTCAAAATTTTATATCTCACTTCACATTCAACATTGATAATGACATGACCATGTCAGATTTATGCAACACCAAGCAAAAGCAAGGTGAACCATTAGTGACTTTCTTGCAATGATGGCGAAGCTTGTATAGTCATTCTTCCCTAGATATACCTAAAGAACAACAAGTGAACTTGTTTATCCAAAATTTGGTTCCAGAAATGATGTATGAACTCAAATTGAAAAGTCCCAGTACTATTGAGAAACTCATTAAGAAAGGGATGAACATTGAAACTGCTCTTGTAGCCAAGGGAATCATTAACCTCAACCAAGATAGTGACAACACAAACAATTCAGGAGATAGAAATAGATTTTGGTACAAAAACAAGAATGTCACTAATGATGGAGTTGTTGATTCAAGAACAGTGAATGCAAATCAACCCCCATTCAAAATCAAGAAATTGAGTGTTCCTAATATGTCAACTATGGAACAAAATCAAACACCAATGAGCAATGTTATTCAACAGCCGCAACACCAATAGTATAATCAACAACAAAACTAGTAGCAAAAACCTTTTAGATCAAGGGATGGACCTCCTCGACAATTTACACCATTGGGAGAGCCTATTGAGTCAGTAATGAAACAATTAATACAAGCAAAATTTATCAAGTTACTAGATATCAAGGTAGAACCAGTGGTAAAGCCGCATTGGTGGAATGATAATGCATATTGTGAGTACCATCGATCAAAAGGACATAAAACCACATCATGTTTTCAATTGAAACATATGATTCAAGACTTCTTAGAGCAAGGAGTAATTGAGGTAGATCCGCCCAACGTGACCTCCAACACTGATCATACAATTTTCAAAACTCCTTTGCTTGATCATGACAAAGGTAAAGCATTTTCTTCAAACTCTACCCAAACAAAAAATTATGCAAATACTAGTTATAACAATGTCATCAATTATTTTCGCATGCCAAATGAGTGTGTTTCCACCCTAAGAATAAAGGGACAAGATCCTTCTTGCACAATCACCACTTGTCGATCCAAAATAGTCCTGAAAGGAGCTCCTACAGTTCCTCCCAAATCAACTCCTATGAGTCAGTATAATCTCCTAGATCATCTAGGAAAGACACCTACACAAATATCAATCCTTGAGTTGTTGAAAATGTCCCCCATGCATCGTGCAATCCTAGATAAAGCTTTAATTGAGTCCACTGTCTCGACAGACATTGATGTTGACCAGTTTCAAGCCCGAATAGGACATCTAGCTATTTCCCAACATGTTGCATTTTCTGATAATGATATTTCACCTGATAAGCTCCCTCATAATGACCCTTTACATCTTGAAGTCTTTGTCCATAATTGCAAAATCTGATGAGTCTTGATAGATGGCAGAGCGGGTCTTAATATTTGTACCTTGAGAGTGGTCATTGGTCTTGGTTATACAGAAAAGGATATTGATTCTTCCAGAAGAATAACAATCAAAGCATATGATGATGTTGAGCGCCCATCCAAAGGGATAATTACATTGCCTATCAGAGTTGGTCCAGTAATAGAAAACACTTTCCTGCAGGTCCTAGACCTTGATCTCCCTTACAATATGATTCTTGTTCGTCCGTGGATCCACGCAATGAAAGCAGTTCCATCCACTTATCATCAATGTTTAAAATATCCTTACAATGGAACTGAGATAACAATTCCAAGAGATCCTAATCCATTTCAATTTTGTGCTACTCTAAAGGATTCCCCACAGCAGCAAGTCCCAGTTAATAGAGAGGCCCACTCACATAGTTATGTGGATCCTAAAGAATTGTTAGATGTTGTCAAAGGAAAATTGAAGATACAGGACCAAGGATACGGAGAATATTCAATGGATCAAACATTCCTCATTGAGAATTTACAAATATCTCTAAAATCATATGGCAAACCACATTTGTTGCAAAAGGAACCTAAGATAGTCATTCAATATCAGCACCCCACTACATTCACAAGATGTGGTGAACTTGACAAAGAAACCTTGGACAATGATGTCATAGATTGGATTTATAAGGATCCAACTGAGACACCACCTATCAAGTTACCAGTGGAGTAGTACGGCAAAGGATTACTATGCTGTAGAAGAAAGGATATGATGGCTACAATGGCTTAGGCCCTGACAAGAAAGGAAGGCTAGAACCTGTTATACCCAAGAGGTGACCTCCAACTTTAGGGTTAGGTTTTGTACCATTGTGAATTGGATCCTCATCTACCAAAATGACCACGTGTGGAAAGGGCCGTGACTCTAATGATGAAGTAACACCTGAGGATACCCGACCTAAAACTGATTCCAATGAATGGGAGTGGAGTTCTTTTTCTTCTAGCTCCTATACCCTTGATAATGTTTTCTTTGACCTTGATGATTTGCCTATGGAAGACAAACATGAAATAACTCCCTTTCCCAAAACATGTCCTAATGCCTGGATAGAGTCATTCTGGGATGCAAGCTCCAAATCAAATACAAGCAGTTCAGACAGTGATACCATGGATGTTTACATCTTTAACATCTCAGTCCTCTCTCTCCTTAAACCCGATGATGACATGCCCCTCGTTTATCCCCAGCTTATCCAACATGACCAACAAGAACCACTCACATTGGATTGTTTTCAAAATGACGAAGCAAGTGCAGAATTCCTGGGACTACAAGAAGGCATACCACAAGGAGATCATAAGGTAGGATTTTCTATTGATCTAGATTCCACAACATATTTTTGGGAGTCAACTCCATCTTCCAGTCATCAAAATGAAAAAAGGAAAGAAAAAGTACAAAATAAAAAAGATAGGTCTTTTAGTGAAAACCGTAAGGCACTCTGATCATACAAAAGTAAAAATAAAAGACGTACCTATGAGTGAAAACCTCTCTAAGGTGCCCAAAGGTGGAAGATTGGACATACCCCTATCAAGTCAGGATAAATCAGCATTGCTTGTGGAAATGACCGAAGAAATCAATTTGGGTACACCTGACAACCCTAAGGTCATTCATTTCGCTACTTCTTTATCAAAACAGGAAAAGATAGATTTTGTCAATTTCTTTCTTGAGAAGAAGATCAGTTTTGCATGGTCCTATGTAGATATGCTTGGCCTTGATCCAGAATTAGTCCTTCATCACTTGCCATTAAAAGCAGATGCCAAGCCTGTCAAACAGAAACTTAGAAAGATGCATCCCCATGTGGCTCTTTTGGTCAAGGTAGAATTGAAAAAATTACTAGATGTGGGCTTTATTAGACCCATTGATTATGCAGACTGGATTTCAAATTTGGTACCAGTTAGCAAGGTAACTGGGGGCATCAGAATCTATACGAATTTTAGGGATCTCAATAAAGCATGCCCTAAAGATGATTTTCCACTGCCAAATATAGACATCATAGTTGACATGACTACTGGATATGAGATGCTCTCATTGATGGATGGTTTCTCTGGTTATAACCAAATTCTCATTGCTCCTAAAGATCAACATAAGACTGCATTCACCTATGCTTGGGGTACCTATTGTTGGAATGTGATGCCCTTTGGTCTTAAAAATGCTGGTGCAACATATCAAAGAGCGATGATGATAATTTTCCATGATTTTATGCATACTTTGATGGAAGACTATGTTGATGACTTATTATGCAAATCTTTCACAAGAGATAGTCATCTAGCCATCCTGGGCCCAATCTTTGACATAATGGAGACCTACAAGCTCAGACTCAATCCAAAGAAGTGTGTCTTTGGTGTCACAGCCGGCAAATTACTAGGGTACATTGTTTCTCATCGAGGCATCAAAGTTGACCTTGCTAAGGTTAAAGCAATAATGGATATGCCTCCTCCTTCCAATCTCCATCAACTAAGAAGTCTGCAAGGAAAGCTACAATCAATTCGTCAGTTTATAGCTCAATTGGTAGACAAATGTCATCCATTCCAACATTTATTGCATAAAGGAGTCACTTTTAAATGGATTGAGCAATGTCAATCAGCATTTCAAGCTCTCAAGGATTATCTGTTGTTGTCGCCTATTCTAATGCCTCCTATAGAAGGAAAGCCATTTATATTGTATATTTCTACAACTAAAATGGCACTAGGAGTTCTCTTGGCCCAACAGGATGAGAACACCAAAGAGCGAGCTATTTATTATATCAACCAGACATTAGTGGGCTATGAGTTGAATTATTCAACTATTGAACAGGCATGTTTAGCAGTAGTCTTTGCAACACAGAAGCTTTGACACTATATGTTAAGTCATCAGACATTGCTAGTTGCAAAAATTGATCCCTTGAAATACTTGCTTAGTAGGGCAGCTTTGACAGGTCACCTAGCAAAGTGGGTGATGATCCTCAATGAGTTTGATATTGAGTACATGGAGTGAAAGGCAATAAAAGGATAAGTAATAGCAGATAAACTTGCAGAGGCTCCTATTTATGATGATCATCCCATGTTGACTAATTTTTTGGATGAATCAGTCTTTACTCTCACATCTTCTAATGAATGGAAGTTATATTTTGATGGATCCCATACCAAGTTTGGATCCGGAGTAGGTATATTGTTTGTCACCCCTCAAGGTGATGCTATTCCCAAATCCTACAGAATAACTTTCCATTGTACCAATAACATTGCAGAATATGAAGCTCTGGTCACAGGACTCTGAGTAGTAGTCCACTAGAACATCACACATCTACAAGTCTATGGAGATTCTCAATTAGTCATCCATCAAGTGAATGATGACTATGAAACAAAAGATGAAAAGCTTATTCCCTACAAGCATATGGTAGATTTATTCAAGACAAAATTCATGGCTATCCATTTCAGTCAAGTTCCAAGAATTCAAAACAAGTCGGCAGATGCGATGGCTATGATTACTTCCATGTTGAATATGCCCCACAATATGGACAAATGTGAATTTTTGGTCGAATAGTTGCTTGTCCCTTCTTTTGACATTCTGACAGTAAATGTGATGTGCATTCTTGTTCATCCTAACTCCCCATGGTACAATGATGTATATCAATACTTCAAATCCCAAACCTTACCACCTAACCTTTCTGCTAACCAACGCTGAGCCTTCATCCGACAGACAGCCAAATATGTCATCATTACAGACACCCTTTACCATCATTCCTTTGACCATACCCTCCTCAAGTGTTTGGATTTTGACGAAGCACAAACGACTTTACATGAGGTTAATGATGGTATATGTGGGGACCATTTCAATGGTCTTAGCTTAGCCAAAAAGTTGATTCGTGTTGGGTATTGTTGGCCCACTCTGGAAAAGGATGTTCATGATTTTGTTAAGAAGTGCTACAAATGCCAGATCCATGGAAATTACATTCATGCACCAGCCCAAGAGCTTCATCTTGTCATATCTCCATGGCCCTTTTCTGAATGGGGATTGGATCTTATTGGCAAGATTCACCCAACATTTGCAAATGGACACAAGTTCATCATTACAGCCATAGAATATTTTACAAAATGGATCGAGGCTATCCCCATGACCTATATCACTGGTGTGCAAATTTCAAAATTTCTATTGAATTATATCATATGAAGATATGGGGTTCCCCTTGCCATAGTCACAGATAATGGTTGTCCCTTCAAGAATAAAGATGTCAAGGAACTCTGTGAAAAGTTTCATATCCAACACCGTTTCTCCAGTCCATACTATCCATAGCATAATGGCCATGCCGAAGCATCAAATAAAACCATTATCAAGATCTTGAAAAAGGTTGTCGATGACGCTAGTCGAGATTGGCATGTACAGTTGAATCCAACACTATGGACTTATCGTACTTCTATCCGCACACCTACTAGTGCAACACCTTATTCCTTGGTGTATGGTGCGGAAGCCATTTTACCTTTGGAAGTGGAGATTCCTTCTTTGTGTGTTTCCTTGCAACATCTGATTGATGATGAGACACATAAAGTCTCTTGATTGCATCAACTTGAGATGTTAGATGCGAAATGTCAGACAACCCTGACACATTTGCAAGCATATCAAAACTGTCTCCATCGCTCTTATAATAAGAAGGTCAAATGGTGACACTTCGAAGTGGGAGATCTAGTTTTAAAGGCAAACCCCAAGAATGCACAATCTACTGATGTCATCAAAGGCAAGTTTGAACCTAATTGGGTTGGGTCTTTTATAGTAACTGCAGCCTATGGCTCGAGGGCATATCAGCTTGCCACTCCAGAAGGTGAACCTTTGTTAGATCCAATAAATAGCATGCACCTTGGCAAGTACTAGGCATAATTTTCTATCAGCACCTCTTCAAGTATGATCCTGAAAAAATACAAAAAAAAAAAAAAAAAAACAAATACAAAAAAATCAAAAAAATCAAAAAAAAAAAAAAAAAAAGAAGCAAAGAAAAATGATTCGCCCTCTAGTGAAAACTTGGCAAACAGGCGCTTTGGGCAAGTACCATGGTGAAAACCTGGCAATCAGGTGCCATGTGTAATGAGATCATTGCTCTATCATCTATGACGACCTCTAGCTGTGCTTTTTCTTTGTAGATTTATCGTGCGTATCCTTGTCCTGACCCAATGTTCTGTTTCAGGCCTATGATTGGTCAACATCATTGTCTTGCATACTCCATTTCTTGTGCATATGTTACGGTCCTAGTCTCTATATATGTCTTTCCGATGTGCATTGGGTGTGTTCCCCTTGTCATGATCAATCACTAGAACTTTCGAATCAAAATCCAAAAAAATTGAAAAATGTCCTGAAATAATCCAAAAAAAATTGAAAAATGTCTTGAAATAATCCAAAAAAAACTGAAAAATGTCCTAAAATAATTCAAAAAAAATTGAAAAATGCCCTGAAATAAATCCAAAAAAAAAATTGAAAAATGTCCTGAAATAATCCAAAAAAATTGAAAAAATATCCTGAAAAAATCTCTTAAAAAAAAGTCAAATAGAGTCCTAAAAAAATGAACACAAAAAAATTGTAAAAACTCAAAAAGAAAAACAAAAAAAAAAAATCCCCTTTGTGCATAGACAGATTTCTGAGCATACCTCCAACGACATGCAATCACACATTGTGCTTTAATGAAATCATGCATAAACAAATGAACTTTTTCAATCAAACTAGACATTCAAACTGATCAAAATTGTCATATCAATCAACCTCAAAATCATTTGTCCTTGTCACTACTATCATGGGTCTTATACAAGGTGTGGTATACTTGAAACCAGACTATGTCCTGTCTTAGACGGGGTACCGCATGTCCTGAAACCAAACAGCATGATCATCCTATCAACGCTTTCAACTTTTGACAATGAAGATCAAGATGTTTGTTTGACTTGTTGGAATTAGCAAGTCTTATCATTTATTGATTTATCTTTGATCATGTTCCTATGTTGCTCGAAGATGTCACTGAGTGATTTAGAGTGACCGGGATGGTTCATGGTCCCTTTCTTTTTTGTTGTGATTGTTGTTTGTGGAATGTTTGTTACAAACTAGGGTAACTATATCATTGGGTGTATGTGATAAGTACGTTCACTTTGTGAGTACCGCACATACCTCGACCCTTGATGTATGCACCCTAGGATGCTTCACTCATTCCTTGTGTGCGATGTGTCTGTCTTTTGCAAAAAGGGTTGCATTTCAGCTCTAGCCTTCAATGCCATGACGCTATGCATCCATTTTGCTACATTAAATAAAGGTTCTCACCTACAAAGTGCATTACTCAAAGCAAGGTTTTCTTCCTCTCTAACTGTCCTCTGTCTCATTTCTTCTGTCAGTTAGGATAGTCAGTTCGGTCTAGTGCTCCAATTTCTCCAAACACATATGTTGCATCCTACATTCATTGGTTAGTACATTTGCATTATATCAAGCATTACATCAAGAATCACATCAAACATCACATCAAGCATTTTATCCATTTCATATTATAAATGCATCAAAAACACATAAAAAAATATATCCATACATGTTCCACAATGGTGCATCAATAGTGCATAAGCCATCCATACATGGAAAATAACTATAAATCATAACACATTGCATCCCATCATATCGATTCATATCATATCATATATCAAAATAATATTGGAGTACAAAATTGGACTGTCTATCCTAAGTATGGCCCGTAGGCTGACTACATAATGTCACACTACATAATGTCAATTGTCTATCATAAGGAGTACGTGCCTCTATCATTGGGTGCTCCCTCTATCCTCCTCATCCCTGTCATGTCTCAAGGATGATGTCCCTCCTACACCAGGTCCTGGCTTTGGTGGTCTCATAGGTCCACTCACCCCCATGCTGCTCACTGACCTTCAAGAGCGTGCCCTGCTCTCTATCCTTGATCATGCCTAATATGACAATTCTCTCTACTATGGTGGAATTGCACTCTCATATAGTGTCCTCTAATGTCGTATCTCCTCTTTGGTCTCTACCAAAATCTATGCCATCTCACGTGCACTGACATCCCTAATTGACCCAATATACTCAGTGACTCTCTATTCTTCTTGTTGTGCCTGGGCTATTGTTGTATCTTGAGCCGCTATAAGTCTAGCTATCTCCGCTTTGAACTGATCCTGCTCTATCCTTAAGATGACATTTTATCTCTCTAATGTCACAATGTGATCATGCTGACTCGCTATGGTAGCCCTGCATATCTCCATCTCCTCTATGCTAGCTGTCTCCAGCTCTATGGGTATATCTTGCAATGACTCCTGATCGGTTGAATCTAGCTCATAATCATTCCCCTCATCATCTCCATCCTCATCATCCCCCTCATCCTCATCATTGCCCTCATCCTCCTCATCCTCATCATCTCCCTCCTCCTCTCTAGCGAGTGGGAAGTCCTCTTGTCTCCTCAGTACCAGAATATCAGGATCTGTCAATGGCACTGGTTGTCGTCGTGCAAACCATCACTCATATTCCTCTGTTGTCTCGATGTCCACCAAATCTGATCTCCACTCCCACTATCTTTGTTGTAGCTGTGTGAATTTTGCATATGCTATGTGTGGCTGAATCATCCTCCCCCACTGACTCGTCTCTCTGTGAGATCGGGCAAAGTATACAGTCCCTCTAGGTACATCCTGCCTCTCTTCAAACTGTCATCTGACTCTCTCTGGCAGGTACATCTCAATCACTCTCTGGTGATTCACTAGTCATCCAATCAGGTATCTCTCCTATCTGCAATACGGTATCTCATCACTATCATCTGACCATCCAGGGCAATCAAGATATGGCCTCCATGTGAACTCTCTCAATCTGTCTAGCTCATGTCACCAATACAGTATGTATCTAAAAGGACCCTGTCTCAGTGCTCCCCCATAGTAGTACACATATGGTCGATGTGGTACTACCTATCTCTCTGCAATCAGTCGACATATGGCTATGTGCTCAAATGCCCATACCTATAGTAGTGTGACTCCACAGCTCAAAGTCTGCACTCCCTGATATGCTATCTAATGCAGCTGAAAATATAGCATAGCAAGCACGCATGGTCCCCATGCATACACTGTCCCTTCTATCGCTATCTACTCTAGCACTCTTCCCCATCCAATAGGGAATCCATGTCCATGTCTATCCCCTGCTAGTAGGCATGCTATAACCATGGCTATCACCACATATCATCGATCATACTCTGATGCCATGCTCTCCCAGCCAATCTCCCTCTCTATGATATCCAGATCATCTACGTCGCACTCAAATAATCTGCACAAAGCATCTCTCCCTGTCACTGGGTCATACTCTATCATCTCCCCATGAATCGGAATGCAAAGGATACACCATACATCCTCTAGTGTCACAGTCGCCTCTCCAATCGCCAGATGGAAGGAGGAAGTCTCTGAATGCCATCACTCTGCCAATGTGGTCAGTAGTCCTGTGTTTTCCCTAATCTTGGGCATGAATGTGATATAGTATATTCCAAGTCCTACTAGTGTATCTCTATTTGTGCTCCTGAGTCTATGTCGTAACATGAAGCAATCAGATCGGTTCTCCCACGTGATCAATGGATACTGTCGACTCTGCATCATAATTGGGGCACATTTTGTCAGTTTTAGGGTTTGCTCCTATGGGCTGCATTTCCTTGTTTCATGTCCAAATCAGGGTGTTTCTAATCTATTTTGACCTATCCTATTCTTTTCTCCGCTTTTCGGATCATTCACATGTTGTTTTTGGCCAAATTTGGGTTCCCAATACACAACTGCGCCTGTGTGCTAGGTCCTGCACCTGTGTTGCATCAAATTGTGCCTGTGTACCCTACACAAGTATAGGATACCCTACACAAGCGCAGGATACCCTACACAAGCGCAGGATGTGCTCACACAAGCACAAGAGTCACTTTTTGCATTCTCTGTGGGCCCCACAATGTCTCGCAAGAAAGTCAAATTCATGAAATTGATAATATGGGTTTTTGAGATACATACTGTTGCTCCCACATCATTCGATTGTCTGTAGGTGCATACACATTCCCTGAGGTGATCTGCCATTGGAATGTTCACCATCTCTCTACAAGTGTCCTTTTCCAGAGCAACAAATCCTCCTCTTTGGCTAGTGCAAATGAGCACTTTTCACTCTATTTGTCTCATTTATAGATCTTTGTTAGTGCATAGATGGACGTGCACCCTCTCCATCTCATGCTAGTCATGGTCTTTTGCACCTTCAATTGCTTGTCCTTCGTGCATTCGGTCTTTGATTGTTAGTCTATTGGCTCCTATCATGATCTATCATTATTATCGATCAATTGGCCTCTTTTATGGATGTTTCCGGCCAATTCCTCAAGGGGGCATGCATATGTCATTGTTATTGTCTAGGGTATTTTCATTATTGTTCTTTGAAACAACAATTAATATCACATTGTCTCAAAGAGGGGCAAAATGTAGACATCTAAAACTGGTCAATGCTTGCGAAATCATACTTTAACATTTGCGCATTGCCTTATTTTAGGGTTTTTGCATCACATTAACATTTCTTCTATGTCACACACTTGGTTTTTATCATTTGTGAGCATCTAGTCCTTCTTCTGCATTCTTCATTTACCTCACTTTCTAATTTGGTCTTGTCGACAACAATCTTCAGTCATGATTTTGGTCAATCTTATCTTGTCGCATCAATGTGCGTGCTCATTTGTCATCATTTTGGACATCGTCAATCCTAATTAGGATTTTGTCCTCTTTTCAATCTTTTCATCTTGTGATCGATATGTCATCGATCATTGACATTTTCAATCTCGTCGACTTGCGATCGATTTGTCATCGATCATTGTTATTTTCAATCTTGTCGTTTTGCGATCGATTTGTCATCGATCACTGTCCTCTTTTTAATCTTGTCATTTTGCGATTGATTTGTCATTGATCATTGTCCTTTGATCAAACTATCATCAATCTTGTCATCTTGCGATCGATTTGTCATCAATCATTGTCATTTTCAATCTTGTCAACTTGCGATCGATTTTTCATCGATCGTTGTCATTTTCAATCTTGTGATCGATTTGTCATCAATCGTCGTTCTTCTCAATCATGTCAATTTGGATCAATTAATCATTTTTCCTCATCAATTGGTGCATTTATCAATCAAATCACTTATCAGCATCGGTCCTTTGTCAGTCAGAATCATGATCAAATCGAATCGATATCAATTATCTTTCATCAAGACCTAATTGTCGTCCTTGTATTTTCTAGGGTTTCATGATTTATTCATTTAACCTTGTTTGTCATTTTCCCTCTAGGTTAAATAATTTATTTATTTATCCTAAGTCTTCTTGTTGCAATTAAATGTTTATTTAATTGGCTAACTAATTCCTCCTCTCTTTGTGAATTAATTAATGAATGAAAAATTGTTAATTAATTCACTTAATTCCTAATTTCCTCATTTTCTAATTTTCCTAATTCCTAATTTCCTCATTTCTAATTTCATAATTTCTAATTCATCTAATTTCAATTCTCTCCTATATTTCTCCCAATTTCATGGGAATGGCATAGCAAATTTGTCATAATTTGTCATAATTGATGATTAATCAATCTTGCATAGAAAGTGTCAATTTGTCATAATTTGTCATAATTGTCATTCTTGATTTGAAACTTCCTTTCAAATCTCTTCATGCTAATCTTGTCTTTTCTCCAATTTGTCTATAAATTGGATGAATTTCTTTAATCAAGCCCCTGGTTGAATCAATCATGCTTCTAGTACCCTTATGCTATCATCTTGTCTACTTGCTTTCACATCATGCTTATGCACTAGTAGGTGAGATCCACAAACAAAGCTATTTGAAGGAGAAAGAAGGATAATGGAGCCACATGAAGAAGACATCTGCATTTGGTTTGCTTAGGTTTCAATCTTGAATGTCTTTTTTTCATGTTTTCATTGAGTGTAATTAGGATTAATCATTGCAATTGAGTTTTCATGATTGAACTAGGCTAATGTTAATATTGCTTGTGATGATTTCCACATTTCCTATCTACATTAATTGGTGAACCCAATGTGAACTTACCCCCTAACCATGCTTTTGAGTGCTTTTGAGATGATTTGTAGGTGAAAAACCCAAGAAACAGGGTAATGCAGGGGTTTCTGAGAACTTCTGCGCTTGTGTAGGAGCAATCTGCGCTTGTGTCAAGGACTTCTGCACCTGTGTTACTGCATTTTATGCCTGTCTGAGACATTTTGCACCTGTGTAACGCCAGAAATAGAGGTAAAAAGTAGTGTTTTTACTTGCAAATTTCTTTGTTTTGCATTCTGTTTCGGCTTTTTTGGTTTTTCTTTGGTACTGATTGTCTGTGCAACACCTTGGCATTATGCATGACAAAGACAAAAAATGAAACTACTAAGGAGCATGTGCCTCTATCATTGGGTGCTCCCTCTGTCCTCCTCATCCCTTCCATGTCTCAAGGATGATGTCCCTCCTACCCCTGGTCCTGGCTGTGGTGGTCTCCTAGGTCCACTCACCCCCATGCTGCTTGCTAACCTCCACGAACGTGGCCTACTCTTTGTCCTCAACCGTGACCGATATGACACTACTCTCTGTTCTAGTGGAGCTGCACTCTCATATAGTGTCCTCCAATGGCATATCTCATCTCCGGTCTCTACCAACATTTGTGCCATCTCACATGCACTGGCATCCCTAATCGACCCAATATACTTGGTCACTCTCTACTCTACTTGTTGTGCCTGAGCTATTGTTGTATTTTGAGCCGCTGTCAGTCTGGCTATTTCCGCTCTGAATTGATCCTGCTTTGTCCTCAAGATAGCATTCTGTATCTCTAATGTCACAATGTGATCATGCTGACTCACTATGGTGGCTCTACATATCTCCATCTCCTTTATGCTAGTTGTCTCTGGCTCTATGGGTATATCCTACAATGACTCTTGATCGGCTGGATCTGGCTCATCTTCCTCATCCTCATCTCCATCCTCATCATCCCCTTTGTCCTCATCATCTCCCTCATCCTTATCTCTATCCTTGTCATCCCCCTCATCCTCATCATCTCCCTCATCCTCATCTCTATCCTCATCATCTCCCTCCTCCTCTCTAGCAAGTGGGAAGTCCTCCTATCTCCTAGGTACTGGAATATCAAGATCTATCAATGGCACTAGCCATCATTGTGCAAACCATCGCTCATACTCCTCTGTCATCCCGGTGTCCACCACATCTGATCTCCAATCCCACTATCTCTGTTGTAGCTGTGTGAAGTCAGCATATGTTATGTGTGGCTAAATCATCCTCCCCCATTGACTAGTTTCTCTATGAGATCGGGCAAAGTGTACAGTTCCTCTCGGTACATCCTGCCTCTCTCCAAATTGTTGTCTAACTCTCTCTGGTAGGTACATATCAATCACTCTCTGGTGATTGATTAGTTGCCTAATCAGGTACCTCTCTTGTCTACAATATGGTAGCTCATCACTATCATCTGACCATCCAGGGCAATCTTGATATGGCCTCCATGTGAACTCTCTCAATCTGTCTAGCTCATGTCATCAATACAGTATGTATCCAAACGGACCTTGTCTCAATGTACCCCCATAGTAGTACACATATGGTCGATGTGTTACTACCTATCTCTCTGCAATCGGTTGACATATGGCTATGTGCTCAAATGCCCATACCTGTAACAGTGTGACTCCACAGCTTAAAGTCTACACCCTCTGATATGCTATCTGATGCAGCTAAAAATATAGCATAGAAAGCACACATGGTCCCCATGCATATACAGTCCCCTCTATCACCATTCGTTCTAACACTCTTCCCCGTCCAATAGGGAATCCATGTCCTCATCTATCCCCTACTAATAGGCATGCTATAACCACTACTATCACCACATAATGTTGATCATACTCTGCTGCCATGGTCTCCTAGCCAATCTCCCTCTCTATGATATCCAGATCATCTACGTCGCACTTGAATAATCTACACAAAGCATCTCTTCCTGTCATTGGGCCATATGCTATCATCTCCCCATGAATCAGAATGTGGAGGATACGACACACGTCCTCTAGTGTCATAGTCACCTCTCCAGTCGCCAGATGGAAAGAGGAAGTCTTTGAATGCCATTGCTCTGCTAATGCAGTAAGCAGTCCTATGTTTTCTCTAATCCTGGGTATGAATGTAATATAGTATAATCCAAGTCCTGCTAATGTATCTCTATCCGTGCTCCTGAGTCTATGTCACAACATGAAGTAGTCGGGTCTGTTCTCTCGTGTAATCAATGGATACTGTCGACTCTGCATCACAATTGGGACACACTTTGTTAGTTTTAGGGTTTTCTCCTAAGGGCTGCATTTCCTTATTTCATGCACAAATCAAGGTTTTCCTTATCTATTTTGACCTATCCTACCCTTATCCATCTTTACAGGATCATCCACGCACTGTTTTAGGTCAAATTAGTGTTTTCAGTGCACAACTGCACCTGTGTACCCTATCCTATGCCTATGCAGCATCAAGTTGTGCCTGTGTACCCTACACAGGCACAGAACATCCTCACACAAGTGTAGAATGCACCCACATAGGCACAGATATCCATTTTTCCTTCCTCTGTGGGCCCCGCAGTGTCCCGCAAGCAAGCAAAATTCATGAAATTGACAATATGGGTTTTTGAGATACATACCACTGCTCCTACGTTATTCAGTCATCTATAGGTGCGTACACGTTCCCTGAGGTGATCTGCCATTGGAATGTTTGCCATCTCTATGCAAGGGTCCTTTTCCAAAGCAACAATTCCTCCACTCCGGCTAGTGCAAATGAGTTCTTTTTCTTCTCCTTGTCTCATTTATAGATCTTTGTTAGTGCCTAGATGGACGTGCATGCTCTCCATCTTATGTTGGTCATGGTCTTTTGCATGTTCTATTGCTTGTAATTTGTGCATCCGACCTTCAATTCTTGATCTATTCGAACCTATCATTTTCTATTATTTTTATCAACTAATTGGCCTCTTTTCTGGATGTTTCTGGCCAATTCCTCGAGGGGGCATGCATATGTCAGTTTTATTGTTTGGGGCATTTTCATTATTTTTCTTTGAAACAATGCTTAGAATCGCATTGTCTCAAAGAGGGGCAAAATGTAGACATCTAAAAATGGTCAATGCTTGCGGAGTCATACTTTAACATTTGTGCATTGCCTTATTTTAGGGTTTTTGCTTTGCATTAACATTTCTTCTATGTTGTGCGCTTGGTCTTTATCATTTGCGAGTCCTTCTTCTGCATTCCTCATTGTTATCGCTTTTGAATTAGGGTTTTGTCCTCTTGTCAATCTTGTCATTTTGCGATCGATTCATCATCAATCATTGTCCTTTTCAATCTTATCATTTTGCAATCGATTTGTCATTGATCCTCGTCCTTATCAATCTTGTCATTTTGCAGTCGATTCATCATCGATCCTTGTCCTCTTGTCAATCTCATCAATTTTGCGATCGATTCGTCATCAATCGTTGTCCTTTTCAATCGTGTCAATTTGGATCAATTAGTCATTGTTCCTCGTCAATTGGCACCTATCAATTTGGTCTCTTTATCAATCTTGGTCAATTTGTCAACCAATCTCAATCGTTTATCAGCATTGGTCCTTTGTCAATCAAAATCATGATCGAATCGACATTAATTTCTTGTTGTCTTGACCTAATTCCTTGTCCTCTTATTTCTAGGATTTTATGATTTATTCATTTAATCTTGATTGTCATTTTCCCTCTAGGTTAAATAATTTATTTATTTATCCTAAGTCTTCTTGTCACAATTAAATATTTATTTAATTGGCTAATTAATTCCCCCTCTTTTTGTGAATTAATTAATGAATGAAAAATTATTAATTAATTCACCTAATTTTCTAATTTCATCAATTTCTAATTTCCTAATTTCCAATTCATCATTTCTAACCTTATTTATTAATTCCTCCTAATTCCTAATTTTCTATTTCTCCTATTTTTCTTCAATTTTTCTATTTCCCCTAATTTCATGGGAATGGCATTTCAATTTTGTTAAGTTTTTCATAATTTGTCAATCAATCAATCTTGCATAGAAAGTGTCAATTTTGTCATAATTTGTCATATTTGTCATTCTTGATTTGAAATTTCCTTTCAAATCTCTTCATGCTAATCTTTTCATCTCTCCAATTTATCTATAAATTGGATGATTCTCTTCAATCAAAGGATCGAATTAATCACATTTTCAAAGAATCAATCACGCTTCTAGTATCCTTGCACTGCCATTTCATCTTGTCAATCTTGCTTTCATACTATGCTTTTGCACTTGTAGGTGAGATCCACAAACAAAGTAATTTGAAGGAGAAAGAAGGACAATGGAGAATTATGGAGGAGATATTCGCATTTGTAATGGTTTGCATTTGGTTTGATTATCTTGTCTTCATATCTCTATTGAATGTTTTTAGGATTTCTTATCATTGCAATCTAGTTTTTGTGATTGAGCTAGTTTAATGTTTGTTTGCTTTGATGAATTCCAAATTCCTATCTACATTTTATAGTCAGCAAAGATATTGACAAGAAGACTTATGCTGAGGCTACAATAAATTAGCTTGTGAACTGGTATGCTCAAAATTGGAAGGCTCACACATCGTACCGGTATGCAAATCATAAAGGAAAGCCCAAGGTGGATAGTGAAGAATTCATTATAATGAACAGAATGAGAGGAAGACATCTGATGAGACAAATGGTTTCCAGTCCAAAGCAACAAGGCTGGTATGTACCCAATTTCCGTGGTTATTGCTACCGGTGTAATAAGTTTGGACATAGAGTTGCCGATTTTAGACTGATGAATAAGCCCCCTGTTAGTTTTGAAAGTATAAATTCTTTTGCTGCACTTTGGGGTATGGATGTTGTTTGTTATTAGTGTAATGGATTTGGTCATAGGAGCTTTGAATGTAGGAGAAGTCAACCGGTGTCTGACAATAGTTTTAAAGATTCATCATTTAATGTCAATATAAAGTGTTATAATTGTCAGAAGTTTGGGCACATTGCAAAACATTGCAAACTTGGGACAACCAAGCCAAAGAAGTTAGTACCAAATCAGGAACCCGTAGTTAAATCAAAACATAAAAATGCAGTAGACAAGAAGGAAGATAAACCGGTTTGGGTTGAAAAAGACAAGAATAAGGCAGAACCAGGTCTGATTATGCAGACTGCCTTGCATGCAGAAAGAAGGAACTTATGGGTTATAGATAGTGGTTGTTACAATCACATGAAAATTTATTAAGCTTGAAGATTGGAATGCAAGCTCAGTAAGATTTGGAGACAACTCCTCCATCAAGATTAAATGAGGTACTTTGAATATATATGACAAATTGAAGGCCCATGATATATATTGTGTGGAAGGTTTAAAGAACAATTTACTAAGTGTAAGTCAAATGTGTGATAAAGGTTACAAATTCACTTTTGACTCTACTGGTTGCCAGATAAGAAAAGCGATTACTGGTCAGATCATAGAAGAAGGAAAAAGAATAGATGGAAATGTGTACAATCTAAAGGAATTCTTTTCATCCCAATGCATGATGGGACAAGTGGATGAGAGTTGGTTGTGGCATAGGAGATTAGACCATATAATTTTTGATAATCTAGTTGCAATAAGCAAAAAGGGATTTGTGAGAAATATACCACCAATCATCAAACTAGTAAGGACATTTTGTGATGAATGTGTAAGAGGAAAACAAGCTAAGGTGAGCTTTAAGACTAAGGAACATAATACTTCAAGGCCACTTGAACTAGGGCATATTGATCTATGGGGACCTACCAGAACAAGAGCTCTAACCGGTGAAAGATACTTCATGCTCCTCATTGATGATTTTTCAAGAATGACATGGGTCACTTTCCTATAAGACAAATATCAAGCCTTTGAAAAATTCAAGATTTTCTAGAAGATGGTTGAGAGGGAAAGTGGATACAAGTTTAAATGTCTAAGATCGGATTGGGGTAAAGAGTTCACATCAAATGAGTTTGAAGATTACTCTAAGAGACATGGAATGAGAAGACAATATTCAGCTCCAAGAACACCACAACAAAATGGTGTTGTAGAAAGGAAAAATAGGACAATCAAGGAGATGGAAAGAACCATACTAAATGAAGCAAACATACCAGATACATACTAGAAGGAAGTAGTTCACACTAATGTATATACATTGAACCAGATTCAAATGAGAACAAATAACAGAATGACACCTTATGAATTGTGGTATGACCGAAAGCCATCAGTTAAATACTTCAAAGTGTTTAGAAGTAATTTTTCTATCAAGAGAGATGTGGATGGCTTAGGTAGCTTTGATTTTATGAGTGATGAAGGTATCTTCTTGGGCTACTCAACTCATATCAAAGCCTACAAATGCTACAACAAAAGACTAAGAAGAGTCATTGAGAGTGTGCATGTAAGAGTTGATGAAGATATGCATAATGGAAAACAAGCACAAGTAAGCCGATATGATGACGTCAGTGATGGAGATGAATTTAAGATTGACAATGAATCAGAAGAAGCATCAAACAAGTCCCCCAACCGGTATGTACAAAAAAATAATGCGGAAGATCAGATCTTAGGTAATAAGAATGATGGTGTGCAAACTAGAAGAAGACTTGCCCATAATGATGAACAAGTCAATTTTTGCCTCATGACTAAAATGGAACTCAAAACATTTAATGAGGCTAGCAAAAGTTAGAAATGGATGGATGCAATGGAAGAGGAGTTGTAGAAAATTGAGAAGAACAAAACTTGGGAGTTGGTTTCTAGACTGGCTAATAAGAATGTAATTGGCACAAAGTGGATCTACCAGAACAAGATGAATGAAGAAGGAAATATTTTGAAGTGCAAAGAAAGGTTAGTGTGCAAAGGATACTCTCAAGTGGAAGGAATAGATTTTGAAGAAAAATTTTCACCGGTTGCTAGACTTGACACCATTAGAATGTTTCTAGCCTTTTCAGCCTACAAAGGATACAAAGTCTATCAAATGGATGTAAAATATGCTTTCCCAAATAGAAACTTAGAAGCGGAAGTATACATGGAACAACCATAAGGTTTTTTGCTACATGATGATGAAACCTTTGTGTTCCAGTTGAAGAAAGCACTATATGGTTTGAAGCAAGTTCCCAGAGCATGGTAGTCAAGGTTAGACAAATATCTAAAGGCATAGGGATTCAGAAAAGGGAGTGCAGATAGTAATTTGTACATTAAAGTAGATGGAAACCACATGATTATTATGGTTGTATATGTGGATGAAATCATTTTTGGAGGAAACAAGGATACCTTGTGTAAAGAGTTTGTTGATTAGATGCAATCAGAGTTTGAGATGTCAATGCTTGGAGAGTTGTCTTACTTTCTTGGTTTGCAGATTTCATAGCAAGGTAAAGGGATATTTATCTTTCAAACCAAATATGCCAAAGATATGTTGAATAAGTTCAAAATGGAAGACAAAAAACCGGTAAGTACTCCCATGGTGACCGGATGCAAGTTGAGAAAGGATGATGAATCACTAGTAGTGGATAAGACATTGTATAGATCAATGATTGGCAGTTTGTTATATCTTACTGCTTCTAGACTAGATATAGTGCAGGCAATATGCATGGTGGATAGATTTCAAGCTACACCCAAATAGTCACATGCGAATGCAGTTAGGAGGATATTCTAGTATCTACAAGAGACACTTGATTATGGACTATGGTATACCAAGCAAGGGGATTTTACATTACAAGCCTACAGTGATGCTAATTGGGCAAGTTGTGTTGATGACCGAAAGAGCACAAGTGGTGGTGCATTCTTCCTTGGTAACTAGTTGGTCTCATGGTACAACAAGAAGAAGGATTCAATCTCCATATCTATTGTTGAGGCAGAATATATTGTTGTTGCCACATGCTATTCTTAGGTACAATGGATGAAGTAGACCCTCAAGGATATTTAGGTAGAAATGTCTGACCCCATTTCCATCTAGTGTGACAATTCAAGTGAAATTAACATATCAAAGAACCCAGTTATGCACTCAAGGACAAAGTACATTGCCATCAAATATTATTTTCTTAAGGAGAAGGTGGCAGATCAGGAAGTTAAGGTAGAGTATGTCCCTATCAGTGAAAAAGTAGTTGATATCTTTACCAAACCTCTACTGGTAAGCACATTTGAGTATCTGAGACACCAGTTAGGATTTGTGTCACTCGCTTCATGCACTTAAATGTGTATGGAGATCTATGGTTCAAGGGGAGTTCACTACCATACCTTTTGACTCTTGAACCAATTGTTGGACAAAGGGGGAGATAAGTACATGTAGATTTTGTGCCCTTTGTCATTGTTGTTAAAGGGGGAGAATGAACCAGTTGAAGAAATGCACAGTGTATTGACATCAATACCAAAGGGGGAGATTGTTGGCATTGTATTGTCATTGATGTCAACCACTATGTATTCACCAATATGGATGGCTATCGGTATGCAAGGTGTATGCAAGATGCAAGTAGAAGATGTTATTAGTATGGATGTTCACTAGTGAGTAAGCATAAAAAAGCATAGAGACAACTAAAGGTAAGACTGGTTATGTCAACCAATATAGCATGATCAACATGAAAGGTATGCTCCAGATATGAAGGTAGTAACAACTTGTCCACCGGTAAGCAGGCTAGAGACAAGTAGAACACAGAGAAACCCAGTGACCAGTTGAGTAAGATGGCCGATAGCATAAGGAAGATACTAGTAGGATGTTTTTAGTCAGTGACCAAGCATGAACTGACAAAGTGGATTGTGTTCAGGTGGAATCCAACAAAGGATGACACGTAGGATCCAAATGGCTAACGAGCAGTGGTCAATGAAGTGAGGCTCAGTGAGGTAGTTGTCAACTAAGTTTGCATTTAATGTCGATCCCATAAATCATGGGAGGAGTACAAAGGAATACTGCTTGATGCAGATTGAGGGGCAGAGAGTTGATCTTCTGTCTCCATGATCGATGCATGATATCCAATCTCCTTGTCGACCTTGAGAAGTATACTGCTAAAACATTAATACTGTTTGACAAAAACCAAATCCGTGCTTGCTAGAAATATAAAACGTGTACATACACAAGAAGATATGGTGGTATAGTCTTTCATTGTTGCAAGATATTTATCTCAAAGGTCAGATTTGATGTGATCTGATCTGATTGATGTTGATAAAGAAAAACCCTAGGCAGGAAAATTTTAAATATTGTAGTTAGGCGGGAAAACCAGAGGATATGTATATGTAGATTGAAGACACAAAGTGATGATGCTTGATAAGAGATTGATGCCAATTGCAAGTGAGGAGTGTGATTGAGTGAATAGAGTGTAGATTAGACTGAGAAGAGTATTGAAACTAAGTATCTGAAGGAGAACCGGTAGTAAGAGTTGTAACCGGTAAGGGGGTTTAGTAGAGGTTTAACTGGTAGATAATAGAGCTGAGGTGAACTGGTAGGAAGACATCCAAGAGTGATAGAGTGTAGGGTGAGTATCAGAGGAAGTCAACAAAGGCTGAGATTGACCAATAAGGGATCCGAGAGAATGAATTGATAACCAGTACTAAAAGAACTGGTGAAACAAAGAAGAGTTGTAATCGACAGAGAGAAGTTGAATAGGTGTTACAAAACTCATTTGTAACAAGGTAATTTCATTGTGTATCATTGAGTTGGTGCTCAGTGTAGGGGTTGGTGCTCCTTTGTTGGTGCCCATAAATCATTAGGGGTTGTTTCTCCTTGGGTTGGTGCCCTAAACATTGTAACTATTATTTCTTTTTGAGGCTGGATTGGAGCAATAGAGTCCAACAATATTTTTTACTGATGTTTTTTTTCTCACATTAGGTTTTCCTTGTATATCCAGTGTTGTGAGATGCATTATTTGTGTGTTTGATTACTAGAGTCTTCATTGCTTTATCAGGTGCACACACATAATTGGAAATTGTTTGAAATCACTGATTCACCCCCCTCTTAGTGACATATTGTGTTCTACATTTATATAGTTTAAAACAAGCACCGAGGGCTTAGTATTCTAGGTTAGACACATATCTCCATAAGCAAGGATTCATAAAGGGGAATGTTGATAGAAACTTATATATTAAGGCAGAAGGTAATCACATGATCATTGTTGTGTTATATATAGATGATATCATATTTGGAGGCAACAAGGAGACCTTATGCGAAGAGTTTGTTGATCAAATGCAGACTGAGTTTGAGATGTCTTTAATTGGAGAGTTGTCCTATTGTCTTGGTTTGCAAATTTATGAGTTATCTTAGGGAATATTCATCTCACAAAACAAGTATATAAAGGACATGTTGAATAAATTTAAAATGGAGGACAAAAAGCCAGCTAGTACCCCCATGGTGATAGGATGCAAACTTAGCGAGGAAGATGGGTCACCTAATGTAGATTAGACCTTGTATGGATCTACATTTGGTAGTCTATTTTATCTCATAGAATCAAGGCCTGATATAGTCCAAGCAGTTTGTATGGTTGGTAGATTCCAAGCTACTCCAAAGAAATCACATGTGAATGCTGTAAGAAGAATCTTCAAGTATCTGTAGGGAACACTCAATTATGGCTTATTGTATCCCAAGAAAGGAGAGTTCACTCCACAAGTTTATATTGATGCTAATTGGGTAGGATGTATAGATGATAGGAAGAGAACCAGTGTTGGAGCATTCTTTCTTAGAGACAAGTTAGTGTCATGGCACAACAAGAAGCAAGAATCCATTTCCTTATCCACTGTTGAAGTTGAATAAATTTCTTCTCCAACATGTTGCTCTCAAGTTGTGTATGAAGTAGATACTCAAGGACATTCATGTAGACTTTTTCAGATCCTATTCTTATCTTGTGTGACAATTCAAGTGCCATAAACATATCAAAGAATCCTATCATGCATTCAAGGACGAAGCACATTGGAATGAAGTTTCATTTTCTCAAGGAAAAGGTTGTGGAGAAAGAGGTAAAAGTTGAATATGTGTGCAATAATGAACAAGTAGTCAATATCTTCACTAAGCCACTGCCTAAGGACACATTTGAATATCTGAGACTCAAATTAGGGGTTGTCCCACCCTCTTTCAACACTTAAGAATTTTTATAGAGTTTGTGGTTTAGGGGGAGCATACTATTTTATTATATCCATCCTTGAACCTGATTTTTTATCTTAGGGGGATATCTTTTAGGTGATATAGGTAGTCACAATATTATACATGCAATGATGATAATAGGGGGAGACTGCACATTTCTGACAAAACAAGTCTATGTCTATTGTTTGTTCGGCCCTTTGTCATTATGTCAAAGGGGGAGAAGTTTTTGCATGGTTTAGCAAGTTGACATCAATGCCAAAGGGGGAGATTGTTGGCATTAATTTGTCATTAATGTTAGCAGTTTAGAAGATGCAGCAATGAATGAAGGTTCTAATTGGAAAGAGATGCAAAGTCTTTTCAATGGCATAAAAGTAAGTATTGTTGCAGCATCATATAACACACCATGTTAGTTACACAAGGGAAAGAAGGAGGTGAATCAGTCATTGTAGTCATTGGGACATGGAAAAAGGATAAGGAAGACATGGGAAATTGAGGTGGAAATGCATTTGTGCAAATTGGGTTGAATCAAAAAAAGTAAAGTTATAATTGTGTATAACACACCATGTTAGTCACATATAGTTACAGGGAGTGAGAGTCGTAGCTATGTATAACACGTCATGTTGGCTACACAAATGTTACAAGAGGAGTGCATACATGATGGTTATCTAACTAGAGTTGTCAATAACATGACAGGTTAGTCGTATCGGCTTTACGATAAAGCATGTGAATAACTTGATGGGTTGTGTTGCCTCGCTATCTCGTAGAAGGAATGGTCAAAGAAATATGACTCTATGGGGAAACACTAAGGCTAAGTAAATGACATCTCTTGCTTGTTGGAATCAAGGATCACTAAGAGGGGGGTGAATCAGTGATCTACTGGTTAGCAGATTTTGAAACTTAACTTTCAATCACTAGATACAAACACTAAGAACTGAAATGCAGAAACATGAAACAAACAACCACAAGATCATAACATTAGTATTTTTACATTGAAACCCAAATGGGAAAAACCATGCTGGGATTTGAACCCACAATATTATTTCACTATGGCCAGTAGCAAAAAAATATTACAAAATGGGAATGCACATGCATTTAGACACACTACCTAGAGCTCACTGCTCAATTACAATAACCCGGAAGGCTACAACCCTCGGGGTATTCTAATTGACTTACAAATTTTTTACAGTGATGAATTGAAATGTATTAACTCTGAAATATAATCTACAATGACTGGATGAGTTCAAGTTGAGTGATGAATATACTGACTGGATCACCTTCTCTATTCTTCCATGTTCTCTATCTCAATCAGCTACGGGATCAAGAATGCGCACATGAAACTATGCCAAAGTGGATTCTCAATCACCTCTTTCTTGCATACAATCACACCATACACTAAAAAGATCACCCACACCAAACTTATATACTAGTAACCACAAAATAGGTCATACATCATGTCGACCTGCAAGGTGTAATGTGTAGTCACATGTCAGCTTGACCGGATCCAAAAAGATAAGTGTGGATCACCAAAACAATAATAAAATGATGTGTATAATGTTAGCCCAATCAACAAGAACATGATTCAATGCACCGCAATAATCAGAAAGCTTTTGGACCCAAGAATGATTTGTTCTTCCTAAAATATTGGTTAATCAACTACCAGTTAACACCTGCTTCCATATAAGAAGAATTATGACCATGGGATTGGATCTCCATGAAGAGTTTCCATCAATGACAACCCTAAGCCAATAATCATCCACTGGAAACCACTAGAAATCACTGGAGACTACCGGATGAGTGTCAATTGCTAGCAATCTCCCCCTTTGGCATTGATGGCAACACTTGTGAAAAATTACTAAGTGTTGAGTAGTGCACACCAGTTCAAAAGAATCAAAAGATTTTCTAAGGCTCCCCCTTAGACAAATAATTCCACTCATCTATACATTTTTCACCATTCCTCTCCCCCTTTGATAGAAATGCCAAAGATGGGGTGCTGCCCAAAATTTATATACAAAGATATTTATAAATACTTGAAGATGTTAGCATAAGTAGTCTTCAAAAATCCTAGGTGAGTATCCCACCCACTCTTCAAGTTGTCCAAAACTGTGATAAATTCACTAAATATAGTAGCATGAATTTCTAATTCTCTTAGGTCAAATGACATAGGATGAGCCATCTCCTTCATACAATCCACCTTATTACTTAATATAGTATCCAACCGGGCAAAAATCAAGTTCCAGAGTTCACCTACTTTTCTCAAAATTTTGTCCTTGTTCGCTTGAAGGCTTGAGATCTGATCATTTAGAGCTATAATCTACCCTTCAATACTTTTGGTTAATGTTACATTTGGATCAAAGGACTGAGAAATACCAGCAAGCTTACCCTGGTGAACACCTATCTACTTATCTATATCTACAGTGAATTTGGGAAAAATTAGGCAAGATTTGTACAATTTACCAACTTCTGACAATGTGTCAAAAATAATCTCCAATCTCTTATTGAGTCTCACTCTATCATCCTCTATCATCTTCTAAAATTTTGTCTTCCTAACATCCTTGAATTTCTCCAAAACTTTCTCTATATAAGTCTTCTCCAAAGAGTCAAAATTGGTATTTACATTGTTAATTAATTGTAACAATTTATTGGAGGGGTTGTTATTGGAATCTATCTATACATTAGGAGCCATCTTCTATAAAACATCAATTGACATCAAAATTATTTTTTTATCCTCCAACTCCGACTTCACCAAATCATGAATCGCCTGGGTTTTCACAACAGTTGTGAGCATAAGCTTCTCAGTAGGAGACATCTTCCCACGATTAATAGAACCATCAAGATTAATAGGAATCTGAGGTGGGGTCCCTCTAACTAGAGGAGTGACAGTTTCTAATCCTTTGCCTTTATCTACCTTAGTAACCTTAGCCTTTGTAGACACAACATCCTTTTTCTTTGTATTATCCCCTTTATCTATTGCATCAGTGTTGCCACTTGGTGTAGTATCAACCTATTGGATCTCAAGGGTTGTAGAGTTGTCCACCACCAGAGGAGCATCACTGGTCTCAACATTAAGTGTAGTGTTACCTTGATCTTCCAGATGATCCTCAAACTTAGTTTCAACCTTCTGACCTCCAGAAACACCTTGCTTATCTTCCGGTTGAGATGGTTTGAATGCATCCTTGTACAAAGGGTCATTTTGAATTATCTTTCTTAATACATTCTCTATTTCTTTCCTCACCTCTTTCACATTTCCAGTCATCAATCTGTTAATCCTATTCTTACTCCAGAATTCTTTCTTATTTGCCTCTTCAATTAGTCTCTTGGCTTCACCATGAGTAATACAAGTACAGACATTTACTAGCTATCTCTCATTCATTTCCCTACTTGCATTCATTCTTCTTGCATCAATAAGATTGCACAAATCCTTTGGAATGGACTTCTCCAATTCAATTAATATTTTAGGAAAATTGTGTAGATATAATACAACTGCCTCTTCAACTTTTCTCTTATCTTCTTCATCAAAATTCTCATAGTATACTCCAAGATTCTTTAAGTTACCATCTACAATTATTTCATCAATTAACCGATTTGTTGTCAATGAGGGAAAAAATTTAGATTTACCTTGTTGAGCATTAGACTCAGGTTGAGTCTTGATTTTCCTTTCTCTTTTAGGCCTTGTGACAGGAACAGGATCTAATTTTGCCTTTTTTCTCTATTGGGCTCCATCGGACTATTGCTTCCTCACCACTCTAAAAAACTCTCCTTTCTTCTTCACCTTTCCTACCTACTCTTCAAACTCTGTCTCTAAAGCCACTGGAGATACTAAAACATAGGTTCTTTTGGGCTTCTCCTTCTACTTCAATATACCTTTCTTGAATGAGCTAAGTTTTGTAGATTGTGCCACCTGAATAGGAGCAGACTTGGTTTCTTTTGGTTTGAACTTGGAGGGAACCGGATCAACCTTAGGTTTCTTGGTTTCCTCTTTGGTCTCCTTTTGCGCATATCTCTCCCTTTATTTCTTCACCTCCTCCTTGGTGAAACCCATCTAAGATGCTACTTCCTCTACCATCTTAGTAACTTTCCTCTTCCGGGAAGGTGCACTAAATTGTATGTGTAAGTTGAGGTCCTTCTCCTTGAAAGTCCCAAATCTCCCTTCCTTGGGATCCACTGGTTGACTCACAAAATGTTGGGTGCATGCCTCAAGTGTAATAGAGTCAACTTCATACCCCATGGGCATGATCCATACAATCCTAGGTTCCACTACTTCCATTAGGTAATGATCCTTGTCGATCATGAAGCAAATGGTTTGCTCATATTTTTCAACTATCTCCTTAGGGATCCTTTCCCTACTCTTTATTGCGGCTTGGAAGGTTTTGAAGTAGCCCTAGAGAGAAGATATTCTCATGGTTGCACCTCCAATTCCCCATAATCCTTCTTTGATTTGAATGGCCATTGGTCTATCATAGGCCCATTGGACCTTCCCTTTTATATTGGGTATCTCATTTAGGAAGTATAAGTCCATGCAAATGAGAAGGTGCCATATTTGAAAGTATGCTTTTTATCTTGTTTCATCTTTTTTGGATTTCTTAACAATTCATTCAAGAGGGTTGTGCACAGGTCATACCTTTTATCTTCATTACACATCTCATATGCAAAGTATATGGCAGTACTAGAGACAGAGTTGTACCTGCTTGACTAGTAAACCTTGTAACTGACTACCATCGATGTAAATTTCACATCATTCTCCAGAATGTCATTTATGGTCATCGATCTGCTATCAAACTTTGAGCCAATGGTGGATATCACCATATCATTTGATACTTTCCTCAAGTTGGGCACCTCACCAGTTTCAGCTAAGCCTATCATAGCTTGAATCACCTTCTTGGTGATCTTATGTGGTGTATCAAGCCATATAAATTCATCATGAACATGGCTAAGAATGTACCGGATCCACTCAGCTTCATCGAAAAATGAAAAATGCATGAACTACGAGAAACCATTGTCTTGAAGCACCTTGTACTCGGGTTTGATATTTCCTAAACCTTCAACCAAATGTTTGTTGTATAGGTCTAGCATGTCCACATTTCCAAGTTCCTCAAGATCACAGTGAATGTAAACCCTAATATATTCATTATGGAGCACATCGTAAGACATCGATGAAAATGCACCTTTTGGATCATCCTAAACTGATTTGAAAGGGTGTTTCTTGAAAATAGGTTGGGCCTTGTCCTTAATCTCAACCACCAATGGGGTAGCAATACCATAAACTTAAGCCATTTCGAATGCTAGGGTTTATGAAAATAGAAAGCTTGAATAGATAAATACCTTGCTTCAGAATCAGGAGCTGAAATTCACTTTAGAGTCACTGGAATCATTGTAGAAATCACCAAATCTCTTTTCTCTCTTCTCTACTCTAAATGAACTTTTATCCTTTGAAAACCTAATTTTCCACTGTAATAAATGCAAAAAGCCAGTTAACATGAATTTCATGAAGTCACATACTGGAGCGTCAAATCATTACAGACACTTTTGGATATCATCTGCACACATGATTCAATCCTTCTACAAACTCCTAGAATTGATTGCAGACCACCAAAGAGGGGGGTTCTTAGAGACTGCATGAAAAGTTCCCCCTAAGGCATAAATCCCTAGTTATCGGATGAAGATCCTACACCAAATTTGGGTGCAGACCCATTGTCAGCTTTAGATTCATCCTTTTTAACCCACATCTTCCCATTCTTGTCTTTGATTTCTTCTATATTCTCTTTTCACTTCTCATCTGATTTTCTCTTGCCTACCAGAGCACTGTTCTTGCTTCTACAGTGCTTTGCAATGTGACCTATTTTGTTGCATGCATGACAAACAACATTATTTTGCATAGGTATGAATTTTATTTGATTTTGTCTTGTTGTGCACTGATTAGAGATATGTCCAAACATCCCATAAGAATAGCATCTTTTGTTTTGGAAAGTATTCATTACTACTCTACACATATTTGACTTGTGCCCAAAGTTATTGCATATAAAACACTGACCGGTAAAGGCAGGAGCATTGTTCATGTTATTCATTCCATTATTCATCCTACTTTTGCATTAATTTGACATATGACTAAATTTATTGCAATAAAAGCGTCTACCATTGAATTTATGAGAATTAGGTTTCCTTACCAGAGAATTCTTGCTCTTCTTTTGATTAGGTTTAGAATTGCCTTGTCTAGATCTGGAGGATTCACCTTTCTCAAATCCAACTCCTCGCATGTCCTTTCCATATCTCTGACTCTTCAACATCTCATCAAGCCTTACTAAGCTATCTTTGAATTTGTCTTTGTATTCATTAGTAGTAACAAGTTCATCTCGTAGGGTAGCAATATGTCTTTCAATTTCCTGAGCATTATTCCTTGACTGAGTCAACTCAAGCTTCAACTCATCATTCTCATAGGTAAACTTGAAGCATTCATATGCTCTTTCCTTCAGTGATTGTGCCATATTTTCTTCATTATTCTTCTGGTTCTCATTCTCTTTAGTCAGCCTCATCACAATGGATTGCATCTCATTTTTGAAAGAAACATTCTCTCTTTCAAGATTGTTAACTTCACCAGCTTTATCCTGGTATTCCATAATCTGATTTTATTTGTCCTTCAACTTATCTATCAGTTCTTTCCTCTTGCCTCTAGAAGTGTTCACTTAATCCTTCAAGTCATTTATGAAATCATCAGCAGTATTCAGGTTCTTCTTCAAGGTACAGATCTCATTTCTAGCTACATCAAGATCCTCAAGTACCACACTAAGTTGCCTCTGAAAATTGGAATCCATTGAATCAATCTCCTAGACCTTCTTCAAGTGGTTAATAATTTCTTAGAGGTCTGATACCAATTGTTGGAGTCAAGGATCACTAAGAGGGGGGCTAAATCAGTTGTCTACCGGGTAACATATTTTCAAACTTAACTATCAACCACCAGATGCAAACACTAAGAACTAAAATACAAAAATATGAAACAAACAACCAAAAGATCATAACACTAGTATTTTTATGTGGAAACCCAAATGGGAAAAACCATGGTGGGAGTTGAACGCACAATATTATTCCACTATGGCCAGTAGCAAAACAATATTACAAAATGGGAATGCACAAACATTTAGGCACACTACCTAGAGCTCACTACTCAATTATAATAACCGAAATGCTACAACCCTCAGGGAAGTCTCACTAACTTAAAAAATTGTTACACTAATTAATTACAATGTATGAACTCTAAAATAGCATCTAAAATGCCTGGATGAGTTCCCATTGAGTGTTGAATACACTAACTACATCACCTTCTCTGTTCTGCTTTGTTCTGCACTGTCCTATGTCTCAGTCAGCTACCAGATCAAGAATGCACATGTGAAACTATGCCAAAATGGATTCTCGATCACCTCTTGCTTGCATACAATCACAAAATACACTAAAAAGATCACCAACACCAAATTTATATACCGGTAACCACAAAATAGGTCATACATCATATCGGCCTACAAGGTATAATGTGTAGTCACATGTCGGCTTCACTGGATCCAAAAAGATAAGTGCAGATCACCAAAATAATAATAAAATTATGTGTCTATGTCATCCCAATCAACAATAAAATGATTCAATGCACCACAATCATTGGAAAGCTTTCGGACCCAAGAATTCTCTCTTCTTCCTAAAATACCGATTAATCAACTACTGGTCAACACCTGCTTTTGGATAAGAAGAATTACAACCACTGGATTGGATCTCCATGAAAAGTTGCCATCAATGACAACCCTAAGCCAACAATAATCCACTAGAAACCACCAAAAATCACCAAAGACTACTATATGAGTGTCAATTGCCAACACTGCTACCTTGTGGTGTTGAAAAGGAAGAGGTAATGTCTATGTGGGATAAGGATACTAAAGAGGAATGAAGTACGGTAAGGAAGAATGGATAAAGAAATTCTTGTGGGGTAACATAACAAAGAAGCTATTTGGTTCCCCTCTCTATCTTGCATTGGGAAAACTTAAGGGATATGACTGTGTGGGGTTGAATAAACAGGAAGAGGTTAAGGCTCCCCGCCATCTTGCACCATGTAAAATAGGTGAATGTTGATCTTGTGGGGTAAGTTACAAGGAAAATATAGAAGGTTTCCCACCATCCCATGACATGATGAATGAGTGAAAAGTGACCTTGTGGGGAAAGAAAAGATTGAGATGGGAGAAGCATCCCACTATCCTGCACCATACAACTTGGATGTGCGATGGTCTTGCTGGGAGACAAAGAACAAGGTGAAAGGTTGATCCCGCAATCTCGCAGTGTGTAGGCTTAGAAGAAAATGATCCTGTAGGGCAAGAAAATGAAGTAAGGTGAAGTATCCCACCAGCCCAATTGAAGGTTAGATGTGCATAACATGTAATGCTATGCAATCTACAAAAAATGCCAATTCAACACACCGCCATTGTGGTGTATTTGACCAAGTCTTTTGGTCATATCTAGAAGATCGATGGTCTGAATTTAAAATATTTGAAGAACATAGGTTGGCACAATTTTGTGCACCTGGGAAATTGAATTGCAGATTGGAGAAAATGTGAACTAACTAAATGGATGAATCTAATACAACATAGGAAATTGAACAACTCACATTGCATGATAACGATGCAAACCTCTTGTGATGATCTTTAATTGGCCAACCTTATGGAGGTGATTGCAAGTTGTATAAAAACATGGTATGTTGACCAACTAAGCTAATGAAAATGTGCATGATTAGATTACTATTGATCTAGGGAGAGAAAGAGAGTTACAAAGCTCTTCTGGACTAAGGAGAAGAAAGATTTGTAGAGTTGAATCTGAGTGAGAAAGCATAGCAGAAGTCAGAGAGATAGTTGTTGAGGATAGAAGGTAGAGAATGGGGCAAAAACAAAGAGTTGTTTGCAAAGACAAAAAGAAGACAAGTGCAGAGACTGGAGAATAAGAACAAAGATCAGACTGTAGAGGATTAAGCTTGTGAGAACATAATTAGTAAGGTGTTACAAAATCTCATTTGTAAGAAAGGTGCATAAATTATATTTGTTTACATGTTTATTGTAAATCTCTGAGTGGGTGTTCAGAGTAGGGGTAGGTGCTCCTGTTGGATTATTGGGGAGATCGTTAGATTTGGTTGTTTATTGCTACTACTAGGATATGTTATTGTGATTCATGTCAATATGTTCCTGTGAGTTTAGGAAGAGTTTTTGGTCCACTTTTGTAGTTTGATTTTATTGATCACTGTTTTGCAGAATCTGGTATTTCCTCTAGTATATTTTGGTGTGATCAAATCCTATGCTGAGACTGTGGATTATTGTTTGGGATGATCTTTTGTATCTTCATTTTAGATGGTTCATGATTTGGTACTCCACAAGTTATCTTTCCTCATGATAGTTGTAGATTGGTTGTGTCCTTGAACTTTCAGACGTTGACCGATGAAGATTTGAAAAGAGGTGTTAGTGCAATTGTTCTGGATGATTCTAATGTTCTTGTTGGTGTTTCCTATTTTTTTCCTATTTGTATTGGTGATCCACATTGATTGTTCTATGAGTTTTTGGTGATTTCTATGAATCAATGATGATTTGCATGTTATGCAGTATTTTTGTGGTGTAGCGTGTTGTGGTTGGTATTGGCGGAATTTCTGGTGGTGTTGCGTGTTTGGGAATTTGAATTAGGTCCATTCTATGTAATGTAAATCATGATATTTGTCTGGTGGTTGATCTTTGTATCATGCAATGTAATTTTTGTAATTGTTCATTGAGGGTTGAGGGTTTAGCCAACCTTGTTATCAAGGTTGATGATTTGTATATATAGGTGATATACTTATATAATTTAGGTGGTGGTATTGTGTCTACATTATCAGATAGAGATGAATGTGTGAACAAGGATATATCATTCAACGAAGTGTTGAGATGTGTTTGGTGTTGTAGAGTAGACAACTGTGCTTAACCAGAACTGTCATCAGGTATTTGTAGATGCTATCATTGCAATTCATTCCTTCTGGATTGTAGTTTGAATCATATTGTAAGTCAGTGAGACTTCCTTGAAGGTTATAGTCTTTTGGGTATATGCCTTTAGAGGAGTGAGCTCTAGGCAGTGTGCCTAAATGCATGTACATTCCCCATTGTAATATTTTCACATACTACTGTAGAGTATCATCTTACTGTGGGTAGGTTTCCACCATGGATTTTCCCTTAACTAGTTTTTCCATGTCAAAATATTGGTGTTATGTGTTGTGTTGTTAATTTTCTTATCTATATGTTGTTGTCATTTATCAGTTTATATTTTGGAGTTTAATTTGTTGAGATCCAGTGAAGGCTGATTCACCTCCCCCCCCCTCTCAGTGTTCCTTCTTGATTGTTGCTAACAATTGGTATCAAAGCTAGATCCTCTGGTAGAATATCAAACACTTGAGGAGATCTAGGATGGCAGGTCAAGGTATTCTTTTCAAGAAGGACAGTCTAAGGTTTTACGGAAGCAACTATACTATGTGGAAGAGATAGATGGAGGTGCATTTGAAATGTCTTGGAGAAGATTATTGCAAGATTACCAAGAATTCCTATGTTGTTCCTCAAAATGGACCATCCACTCCTAATGAGGTTAAGGAAGTTGAATATAACATCAGAGTGAAGGAAGTATTTCTTAGTGCCCTGACTGATTCTGAAATGACAAATATTATGGAACTTCAGATCACACATGAGATTTGGGAGAAGCTTGAAATCCTATATGAAGGTGATAGTCAAGTGAAAGTTGCTAATTTGCAGAGTTTAAAAGGAAAGTATAAGACATTAAAGATGGGAGATTATGAGAACATACATTCATACATGGCTAAGTTGAATGAGCTTATCCTTGGTATCAGATTTGCCAGTGGAAAGATTGAAGAACATGAAATTGTTGCTAAGGCATTGAGATCTTTGCCTCCTACTTATAAACATAAGGTTGCCTCTATTGATGAGATCCAAAGTGTAACTACAGTAACAAGAGATTTATTGGTTGGAAAACTTGCTGCATTTGAGGTGAGTGAATTTGGAGAATCACATGGAAAGTCTGAGACAACATTCAAGGCATCAACATATGTGTTTGGTAAGTAGAAAGATGATCCCGATGAGTGCAGGATATCCACATATGAAAGAGAAAGGAGAGAGATAGAAGAGAAAGAAAGAGAGCTTGATGAGCTTGAAGCATTGATTTCTTGGAGATTGCCTAAAGCTTCTAGTAAGTATGATGGATAGTTGCCCTTGAAATGTTTTTCTTGTAACAAGTTAGGACATTTTTCTTCTAAATGTCCTGAGAGAATGGCTAAGTATGACATACATGATAAGTTTGATAAGTTTGATAGGAATGATAGATATGAGAAGCATGAAAAGTATGATTAGCCCTATAAGTCTAATTGGAAGTTTAGGAACCAGAAGAACTGTTATTATGTTGTAGATGAAGGTGTTACAGATGAAGAATTAGAAGGAGATGAAGTTGTGTTTATTGGCATTAAAGAAGATAGACCTATGCCTAT